>NW_017731567.1:1603009-1638980 GCF_001890085.2 Hipposideros armiger | reverse complement strand
TGTAATTTTGCTACTGTTATGAATCGTAATGTAAATATGTTTTTGTTTTCTGATGGTCTTAGGCAACCCCTGTGAAAGGGTCATTTGACCCCCAAAGGGGTCGCGACCCACAGGTTGAGAACTGCTGCCTTAGAGAATGGCAGAGCTATGAGATGCATACAGTGTGGGTCTTTGAATATACATGGAAGCCCTCCCACCATCGAGGAGCACCTGTATGAGATATGACCTAAGCAAGAAGTAGACTTTTATCATGTTAAAACAATAAGTCTTTGGTCTTTATTTGCCATAGTAGCTAGTATTACTTTCTCTAATGAAAATAATCCTTTAAGAGGAAGCTTTCTAGCTTTGTTTGCAAATTCTCCCAGTATCTCCCTATATCAACTTCAAGTAGAGAGAACACCCAAATGTAGTAGACTGGGACAGTCTTTACATTTGATAGGAAAACCTCTCAGTGAGACACAGGTGCGTTAGGGCAGAATTCTATAATGTGAATTTCTTATGTATCCAATTTGTCCCAATATAGGAAAGTTTCAGAGAGCTGTAACACTCTGTGTGCATTTACTTCACAAGGTTTTCAGATTAAATATTGGAGCTGTGCGTAGAACTGATGTCTCCTCTGTACTGCTTCCCTTTGAGCTTTGTTCTATCACTGTACAGAAACACCTATTCGAGCTATTGAGGCAAAAACAACTTCCCAAATGCTTGTGGGTTTAATCAGTACTACAATTGGTCTTTGAAGGAATCATAAAATACCCAGAGCCTTTATGTTTTAGCTAGTTAATGGTTTAAACCACAGACATTTATTTAAAGTATAGGTAACAACCAGCATAAAGAAAAAGTAACTTTTCTATGACAGTAAAAATGACTGTGGCATCTTTTATATGATTTCTAGCAGATGGAGGAAGGTGGATAAAAATTAATCAAATTTGGGATTTGTCTTTTAGATCGCTTACCTCAATTTTTAAGGAATTCATGGTCTCAACATAATTAGAGAGGAGTTTCCTGGATAAGGATAATCAGGACCGTAAAGTACATGTCTCAGTTACCTATTGCTGTATAACAAATTACCAAAATTTAGCAAACTAAACAAAATACATTTATTATCTCATGGTTTTGGTTAGCCAGGAGCCTGGTAACAACTCAACGAACTTCTCTGCCTCATGATCTCTCTCAAGGCTGCAATCAAGGTGTCAAACGGGACTTGGGTCTCATCTGAAGGTGCAACTGGGGAAGGATCAACTTCTATCCTCACTTACATGGTTGTTGGCAGGACTGGGTTCATTGTTCGTTGTTGGGCTGCAGGTCTTGGTTCTTTGTTGGTTGTTGAGCAGAGTCCATGCTCAGCTTCTTGCCATGTTGGCTTCTCCAATATGGCAGTCTGATTCATCAAAGCCAGAGAGAGAGAGAAAAGGAGCGAGAAAGGGACAAAGAGACAGAGAGAGAGACTACTAGTAAGAGAAAAGTCACGGTCTTACACAGCCTAATCATGGAAGTGGCATCCTATCACCTTTACTGTATTCTCTTCTTTAGACATAGTAACTAGGTACCATCCCATACTGTAGGGGAGGGGATTACCCAAGGATCTGCCATTTTAGCTTGCAGTCATTCTGTTTATGTTTAGCATATAGGTTCTGGTGAACTTTTATAGACTTTAGTGTCAATGAGTTTAATTTTCTGAAACTTTCCGATGTTATTCTGGTTTGTTTTATTTTTCTGGTGCTGCTGGGGCTCCTGCACAGTGTGTTCTGTGCTGACTGTGGGGGCGGAAGGCACTTTCTTAGGCTGCACGCTGTTGCTGCAGGACTCTGATCGGGAGGTGAGCAGAAGCTGCTGGTCCTGGCCCTTCCTATCCCCCTTGGAGGGCAGGGAGACATTGGGTTTTACTGCTGCTATTGATGCTGGCAGATCAACTTGCCTGGCATCCGGGTTATGGAGCTGGGACTCGTCAGCCCAGGTCTTTACTGAACAGGGCTCCGCCTCCCAGCTGGCCTGGGTCGAGGAGTGGTGGTTGGGGCTCCTCAATAGGCTAGGCTTCCCTTTTCCTGATCCTTTGGCTGCAGAGAGCATGTTTTTCTTGTTTGTTTTGTGCTGTGTCCATTCGCGGCTATGGGCTATAATCCTGTTTGGCATCCTGTGTGGGGTGTATGGAATATAAAATGAAAATGCAAGGATATTACCATATTGTTTTTCAAGTTTTGAGGTCTTTAGCCAGTTTCTCCCTTTCTGTCTAGTTTCAGATCCCGTTAACATTGTCAGTAAAATAGAGTATTTAGCTGTATTTTGAGGGGGAGAACAGGAGAAAACAAGCTATGCAGTCTTGTTCTAGAACCCACTGTTATTCATAAATTCCTCAATATATAGCTGAGCAAGGTTATAGACACCAATTGTCCTATAGATGTTCTCCAGCTTAGTTCAGCCACCGAGAAAGATATTGACTTGCATTGAAAAGTCTTTTATTCCTGTACAAATGCTTTCAGTTGGTAATGTGATCTTGACAGAAATCATACCAAAGTATATGTCGTTAGTAGTAGTATCTGTCATTAACAATTTTCCTGCTAAAGGATGCCCAAGAACAACCCACAATTGCAAATCTATTGCACTGAAGACTCGGGAGTGGAACCTCGGTGTTGCGACCCCATAGTGTTCCTTCCATCAGCTAATCCAGGCAAGGGGATATGTCGTATAGTGGTTCAAAATAATTCAGTGTATTACCTTCCTAAATTAATCAGGAAATATGCTAGGAGGTGTATTATCTGAGATCAGTCTTTAACAATGGGTAGAATGTCGATGGCGTGAATTGGAGAGACGTTTGTTATGGGTAATATCACCTTTGAAGAAATAGCAGCAAAAGCCTTGGAGAAGAAGTATAAACAAAACATAAAACTTAAATTAGGTTTGTAGAAGCGAAAGAGGCAGTCCAGCCAGTCTTGGTGATGGGTTGTGTGTATGTGTTTGAGCTTTTACATATATATATATATATATATATATATATATATATATATATATATATACATATTTTTATTTGTCACCAATTAGCCAACACTGAGGTCACGATACAGTTAACTAAAATTATCTACACAAAGCTTTTCTAGAGTGCACTCTTGTATAAAGCAAAGAATAATAAATAAAATTTTAAATTTCTCTTGGAGCAAGATATAGCTGAAAAAAATAAAAAAAAAAAACATTAAAAAACTATTTCCTCCAAAAAAAAAAAAGAAGAAAGAAAGAAAGAAAGAAAGAAAGAAAGAAAGAAGAAAGGACATTAGTAAATGCATGGAGTTTATGAAGATACGGATGTTTTAAAGAACTGAATGAGTGGATTTTGTTTGGAACAAATAGTATATAGAGGAATAATGTGAGTAACGACAAACTTGGAGGCTTGTTGTAGAAGGTCTTGAATACTGTTTTAGAAAAATGTGTTCCCAATTTGTGAGGCAATGGAGAACCTTGGATAAATGTAATAGGGACATTATCATTACAGGATGGCTTCTTGAGAAGCATTTGAATGTGGGGTATAAGAGTCCAACTGTTACAATACTGACTTAACATAGTGAAAGACAGGTGAAATAAAATCTCAGTTAAGCTAGTAACAATTCATTTGCTCAATACATAATGGTTGCATATATCCACGTGCTGTGCACTGGGATGACACTATGCTAGGCACTGGGCTATATGGGTGAATGTGAAAGGCGTAGCCCCTGTCCTTAATGAACTTAAAGAAGATAAGATAATGAAACTGGAAATTAGAGTATCAGAAGTGATATTATATGATACATAGAATAGTATGTAATTATAATAAAAATAAATACCTTAGAGTTGATTAGGATATTTTTTTTCCAGAAAGTGGTGCTTAAACTGAGTTATCATATGTCCTAATTTTCCCAGATCAGTTCCCATTTATGTCTATTCTCCTGGTGTAATTATTACTGGTATCTCCTTCTACTCTCAAAAGAATCCCAGCTTGAACAACAAACTATCTAATAACTCTTTGTCCAAGTTGCATTTATCCAGATAAATGGCTGGGTGGTAGAGAATGTTTTAACTATAGTAAATGGCATACACATATTTATAAACCTGGAGGCAGAAGACAATATAACATGTTCAAAGAATACTACTGCGTTGGTGGTATAGTGATGAGCATAGCTGCCTTCCAAAGAATACTACTAATAAATAAGTATTCTTGCTCAAAAGTTCTGTGTAATTGAAAATAAGAGGTGAAGTTGAGCTCTTACTTGGGCTCCAGACATGGAAAGTACACATTTTCTTAAGGACTCTGTACTTTATACTGAAAACAATGGGAAGTCTTTGCAGGACTGTAAGAGATGATTATATTTGACTTTAGAAATACCACATTGGTTTGTCTGTGAATAATGACTTTCAGAGATTTATGTGGGATGAAAGAATGACTGAAATAGAAAAGCTATCTAAAACTTTTCAGAGTGATACCAAAGGGAGATGATGGAGGCTAATCCAGGATACTGGCAGTAAGGATGGACAATGGAGGAATTTGAATAATATTTCATAATCAGAATTTGTAGAGATTGGTGGATTGTTGCAATTTGGGGACGAAGGGGTGGGGATACTTAAGGATGGGGCATTATTTTCTGGCTTGCACAATTGAGTTGGTAGTAACATTTATGAACCAAGAAGATGAAAAGAAAAATAGATATTCAAGGTATTTTGCAGAAGAAACAATTCAATTAATCAAATGTGATGAATGAGGAAGAATAGAAAATAACTAATATTTTATATTTTCAAACTTGGATGGTTTGAAAAAACATGCCATTTAGCACATTTACATGGAAGAGATGGTCCAGATGGTAGTAAAAAGTTGTTCCAGACATGTTCAGAATAGTTTAAGAGGAGGAGAAAGCTTATGTATTAAAATAAAGAGATTTTCATCGATGATTACATCTATCAGACCATTAGACATTTCCAGGTTAGGACTAGAGATATACAACTGGGAAGCATTGCCATGAGCTGTGAAAACCCTATACTCATATGTGGCTGAATTTCTGAAGAGGTCTGAGGGACAAGGTGCTGAGCAACGGGTTTGTCATAGGAAAGAAGACCGTAGCTAGTTGCTGTAATTCTAGCCAAACAATAAAGTTTAGCTCAACACTTTTCAATGCTGAAGAGAAGTCAAGGGAAATTGCTAATTTAATTCGGGCATTTTAAAATGAGTGACCTTTGGGAAAACATTTAAAGTATTGTAGAATAAAGGAGATGAAAATTAAATGTAAAACTCTGAGAAGTAAAACAGTAATGGGAAAGTACAGACAGAGAATATAAATTATTTTTCAATAGATTTTTTTTTCTGTGAAGTATAAGGGAAATGACTAGATCGATGGCATAATAGAGATGCTGTGATGGTCCTTATGAATGCATAAAGTGATAGCATATTCATGGCCCGAGAAGAACCACTGGAGAAAGGAAGTTTCAAAAGGAATCAGGTGAATTAATTGACGAAGCAAGTTCCACAGGTTGGGATAAAAAATACATAGTATTTATAATTTAGTAAATAAAGAGAACAGTTTTATTCTCAGTAGTAAGAAAGGTGAAAAACTGGGCTGACAAAGATATATAGATTTTTAAAGTGGATGAGTAAAAGTGAACGGAGGAAAAGAAGTGAATAACATTTATTGAACTTCCTATGTGAGACGGGCCCTGTACTGAGTTTTATCCTAAGCAATTCTATTTTTTTTTTAAATAAATGATTCTTTATTCTAATACATTTTATTTTATTTTTAGAAATTTTATTGGGGAACAGTGTGTTCTTCCAGGACCAATCAGCTCCAAGTCAAGTAGTTGTCTTCAATCTAGGTGCGAAGGGTGCAGCTCCTTGGTCCATGTGGGAATTGAACTAGCAGCCTTGGTGTTATGGGTCTGCGCTCTAACCCCGTGAGCTAACCATCCATCCCAGTCCTAAGCAATTCTTGTAAGAGCCCTTGTAATTATAGGTCTACTTAGTCAGGTTAGGTAATATGCTGTAATTTTTTTAAAAGGCAGATCTTAGTGGCTTAATTAAATAAAGTTGTTCTGCTTGCTCACACTAAGGTAAAATCCAGTCGTTTGGAGGCTGTCATGAGTCATTTCCCTGGACCATCCACTGGGTCCTTGGAATTCCACAGGACGGCATATGGCCAGTAGGCCAGGAAAAGAGTGTTTGTGTTAAGATTGGCTTTATAACACTTCCTACCTCATTTTGGAAAGGATTTGAAGTAGCTAAAATATATAAGCACATACACAACATAATATTGCAAGAGGAAGAGATATGGAAATACATTAAGTCAAATTTAATCAGCATTTGTTCCTTTCATACATACCTCAACTTTTACTAGGATTGAAAACCACTAAGATATGGGAAAACATAAATTAGATAAAAGTAAGAAGAAAAGAAAATAAACAAAAGTAATAACATGAAATGGAGGCAGAAATGAGGGAATTATATTATATGCCCAGAAGCAAAGGACACAAAACAAATAATTAATGGGAAGCAGTCAAATGATATGAGTGAGTGAAACGGGAGAGTGTAAGATCATGTGGGCCGTGGAGACTTTGGTCAATTACTTCTTTAAAAGGGACCAGTTTTAGCCAACTGTGGTTAAAATACAGGTCAACTCTTGCTAAATTGTGTGTGTGTGTTCTTCTGTGTATGTGTTTGTGAAATTTCTGATTGTCCAGAGTTTACCAAAAAACAAACAAACAAACACACATTTTGGAATCAATTAAATTCCTCAGGCAACCAAATACTGTCCTCTGCGTCCCTACTCTACTTCCTTATAGTTGAACTTAAACTTGTTTTCAGCTACATATACAGGGAATCTTAGTCAGTTATAGAAATCAAAATATCAAATAAAATCAAACCAGTTGTTAAGGGGAAGAATGGTTAAGATCAGAAAGAAAGCCCTCTGTAGTGGCATAGAAAGAACTTTGTGAAATGTAATGAACGATGTTACTCACTCATCCTTACTGTAGACATAACAATTAGCTCCTAAGTTCACCTCCAACAATAATTATGAAGGCCTCTACTGATGTTGGAAGGAAAAAATATATATATATATATATTTTATATATATGTGTATTTATATATATATGTATATATCATTCAATTGCTAACAAAAATATGACAGATTCTCAGTTTTCAAAAAATTTAAAAACATAGTGAAAATCTCTTAATTTCTTACTTAGATAATCAACAGTTGCCATAGATATAGATATAGATTATATATGTATATATGTGTATATCTAGATATACATATGTATGTCATCCTAAAAATGCACAAAATAATTGAAATATTTATTCAGACATATGGAACTGTGTATTTTCTTTCTCATTCATCATTGAAAGTGCTTATTACATTTTTAAATGGTGTAAAATGTCACTCAGAATTTTGTTTCAGTTTTCAGCATGTAAGATGCCTGCTTAAAATACATAAAAGTCTACAGTAATATGCACCATAAGATACTGTAGATTTAATGAATGCTACTAAAACTGCTAACACTTCTAATATTTTGCATCACTCAATTTCACAGACTGGTAGAACTGCAAGACTTTTCTTCATAATTTCATATTAACTACTTAAATTTTCTTGACATATACCCAATTTAGATTATATTGTTGCTGCAATAAATACTTAATTTAGGTGAACTCCTTAATGCTTTAATATTTCTGGTCTATTTGTTCCTAAGTGTTTTCTTTGCACATCTTTTAGAGTCTAATATAAATTCCCAGGGGGTAATAGACAAGTACAGATTGCAGATAGAATATATTATAAAGAATTCGAGAATACATTTTCAAAATATTTTTGTGTGAGTGCAATAAAACTTGCCATTTTTCTCCCCTTGGAATGTAGTTTAAAGAAAACAGCGTAATTTTTTTTTCCTTTTATAAACAACCAATTGCTTAATCAGAAATGGATTGAAATCAACCTTTTTGTATCTATATCTTTCTCTTAAGTTTAAATTCTTAGAGAGCATGACCACTTATATATATTTTTGAATCCCTAGAACCTGTCATAGTTCATGGCACATAGTAGGCACTTAGTAAATATATATTAAATAACTGATTTGTCTGTGTATGTGTGTGTGGTTGAAGCAAAAATGCTGTTCTTTTTTTAGCTAAAATTGTCGCCAGCCTGTATTAGCTGACTATATATGTACATGTAAGTATGTCTGTATTCTTTTATTCTGGGTTTCCTAATGCCAGGTTGTTTTTCTGCCTGTGGACAGGATTCCTGTGCTCCAGTTGAAACATGTTATATTTTTGAAATATTAAGTATAGGGTCTGCTCACTTCTACATCTGTACTTCTTTTTTCTTTCCCTAGACACTTTTGTTTAAATATAATGGCCTTACAGTGTTTCCTTATTAGATTTTTGTCAGAGGGAATATTAATTGAAATACAACATGAAAAAACTAAAGAAAACAAGCAAACTAAGGTGAGTTTCTCAATTTCTTTTAGCTGGACCACGGCTATTTATTGATGAATGTGAGCCACTTACTGCTCTGGGTAATGGACATCTTTACTTATAAAAATGATTACTTATTAGAATTTTTCAAGAACAACAAATTCTTCCTATAAATTGTGAATTCCAGAAAACAATGAGGCAAATTCTCCCTTTCCTTTTTCTCCTTTACCAAGGAGTCAAATACAAGAAACAAAGAATTGCTGTGTACATATAAAACAATAGGATTTTTATGTGCTTACTTGCATTTGAGTAACTTGAATGTTGAATACGCAGTTAGAAGGAAGCTTCTGAAACATACAAAATATGAGTAAAAATAGAAGGCTTTCGATCAAAGACACTGATATCATTAGAAAGTAGAGAAAAGAGATCAGGTATTTTACTCTAGCAGATAAAAATGAAAACATAGGATTAATTGTACCTTTGAAGGGCTGGGCAGAGTCAATGGCTGCCAACAGATTATGATGCAACAGATGCTGAAAAGCTCCTCTGTCCCTGTATTTCCCTTTTGTTAACCAAGCAGTTGTGAAATGATGAGAAAGCGCTACCTTGAAAGTTTCTTCTGAGAACAAGAGACAATTTCTACAATGCACCTAGCATAGCATTTTGTGCCTAACACACAGTAACGTGCCAACTAGCATTCTCTTACCTGACATTTCTCCTGAAGTCATGAAGGGTTTGAATAATTCAAATGCTCATTTTAAAGGCTAAGATTCAAAATCATCTTTTCCCAAATAAAGGAAAAATCCCCAATGCATAAACTTCTCCTAATGAAGGTTGACCGTAGGTCTCCAGTTGCCTGGACAATCCTCGTATATGAGGTGTAATTATCAATAGCATTGATTTACACTCTCAAAATTGTCTTAATTTGGATAAATTATATGGCAGTTCTATTAATAAGGCAGAGTTAATTGGAGATTTGACTGTGACTAATAGGAAATTTCTGGAGACAAGACATGGCTTTGGCACTGATGAATTATAAAAACCTTCTTAAAGGGGCTACCTGATCAACAGCAGAAAACTGAAAGTTTGCTGAGCAAGGGGAGAAAGTATGAAAAAGATAGGGAAGGCTCCTTCTTTTATGGGGGAGGAGGCTGGGATCAAAAAAGTAAATAAATTTACTAAAGTTATGTAGGTGAATAAGTGCAGATATAGGGCAATCATTAAACTTTCTGTAGTAAAAGTGTTATTAAAAGAAAAATATATATATAATCAAATAAATTAATTTTGTTTATTAAAATAAAGATACTTTTTAGTTCAAAACTAAATCTTAACTATGAAAATCTAGAAAATGTACAAATAATTATAAAAAAAGATATTTGTTCTATGTAACATTTGCCCCAAATATATTTAGTATAAAAAGTATCTGTCAGCTCTAGTAGTGTTAAGTGTTGACACTGGAAGAATAAAACAGTACCTTACGGAGTTTGGTATATGCAACAATGGCCCTGGTTGGGATGCTTTGCAAAGAAAGCTAACAGAAATTTAGATTTGGTGAGAAGCCATCGGCTGGAGAGACGGGAAGTGAAGAGAGGAAGAACCCCAGGAATATGGCAGGATGCCCCCAGCCCTGGGGAAAGAAGCAGTTAGAGGGGGTTCCGCATGGTAGAGACTTTGAAAAACAGAAATATTTAGCTTTAAAACATACATTTCTGTCTCTGCAGTGCATTTCTATCAGTTTATGTCAATATTTCATTACACATTTTCTGTTTACAACAGCCTTGTGTCAGTGAAACTTGGGAAAGTTCATGATGGGAGTGAGCTGGGGAGTGAGGCCTCACTATCACCTGGCATTTGGGATGGTAGGTGATGATCCACAGGGAAGAAAAAGGCAACCTTAGGACCATTTCAGGGTCCTGGGAAAGCTGGCCGCAGAACAGGCTACTTCAGAGGCAGACATGAGGCAGACCCTACTTATCCTAAACATGTTAGTGATGGTGAATTTCGGGGTGGGAATTCCAGCTCCCTACTAAGTACCTATGTGATCTTTGACAAATTATATAATCTCCAAAACCTGTTTGCCTATCCACAACACTAGGATCATGAGAGAACCTACTGCATAGGATTGCTGGGCAAGTTACCTGCAATAATCTATGTTAAGTGACCAGCCCTGTCCCCAGCTAGTGGCCAGGATTCTGTAGAAGCCAGTCATTGTTAGCTTTAGCATTAGGGTATCGTTTTGTATCTAGTTTATTGTTTTCGCATTCACTTGATACTATAACAAATATTCTCCCACATCACTGAATGTTCTTTAAAAGCATATATCTATATCTATATGTCTATATCTATATCTATCTATATCTATCTATATTGCATCTAATGGGGTAATTTATTAATTTTTTTTAAAATTAAAGTTTATTGGGGTGACAATGGTTAGTCAAGTTCCATAGGTTTCAAGTGTACAATTCTGTAATCCATCATCTATATATCACATTGTGTGTTCACCACCCAGTGTCAATTCTCCTTCCATCTCCATATAGTTGATTCCGTTTTTTGATGAATGTCTAACAGTTTGCTGTGTTGAATTATATGCTTAATTTAATGATTTCTCTACTTTTTAAAAGCTATTTATATTGTTTCACTTTTGAACTATTGTGCAAGATAATGGCAAGCCTCCATATTTAAAACTTGATAGGAATTTTTGATCATTTAATCAGAAAAAAATCTCGTGAATCCCACTAAATGTGCCAAAGAATACAAGCTTTTTAAGATTCTTCATGCGTGGACAACTTACCTTGCAGGAAAGTTACCGAAGTACACCATTTTGATCATGATGTTTCCATTTGCAAGTAAATATCTTTTCAAAGTTTCTGAAACAAGGAGAATTATATATTAGAAATTCCAAAAACAAAGCAGCCTCCCAAGTTACTTGATAAGAAGTTTCAAAATCGTTAAAGATCCATGTTCTTTGTATACCTTGTATCTTTCTTGGGGTAGACATTATACTCAAGCAGGTGGCAGAGTGGCCTTAACAGCTTCTAGTACTTTATTTGGACACAGTGTTTCCGTCAGACCAACAAGGAAGCTTTCACAGAAGACTTCACAGCCTCATTGGTCACTTACTAGATTGATCATGTGCTTACTCCCAACCAATCCTTGTGAGGGGAATTGGATTTCCATAATTGACTTGTTGCTTAGGATGGACTGGATGTAGGCGAATTAACAATAATAGCTATGATTTCCACTGTCATTGTTTGGGAGTAATGCTTCAGTTTCATCCTCCCCAATACTAGGTATTATTATCAACTTTCATTTTTATTCGTATCCCATCAGGAAATATGTTTGGGTACAGTATATGTCATAGTTCTGTACAAATGCTGTTGACTAGCTATGACTATTGGACTAAATGAAGGGATGAATGACTAATTGATAGATTGGGATTTATGAATTTCTTGGTTAAATTGGGCTTTACTCTACTGGGTCAAACACTCCTAGCTTGAAGGAGGAAATGAACAGTCATACATACAAAAGGCATATTATATGCAATGAAAGGATCTTGAGCAGTAATATTACCCAACAGCTAAATCATTATTTGGGGGACTCGATACACTGATTGTAAATTAAAATGTGAAAATGAGTGTAGAGAGAAGTGAAATTTATGCTCTCAATGGGATAGTCCTTCAGCCGAAATGGCCTCACACTGTTTTTCTTGGATTATTTTGAGGCCCATTGTATTACTGAAGGAAGCCTATTGAACAATGATTGACTGCTACTGACCCAGTGCTACACTCATTTTGCACAAAAGCTTCTCTGCTGTAATGCTTGGTGAGGTTATACACTGAAGCCAATTGTGATGTTGAAACAAAATGAAACCGCTCACCCACTCATCAAACCTTTCAGTATGACACATTCTATTCTATTCTAATTTTGAAAGAGTCATTTCCTGGATGGCTAATTATTAACTTTCAAATGGATGCTGTACAAATTGCAATCACACATCTTTACTTTAGTGAATGTATATGTTGTCAGGAAATATAATTCCACTTTAAAGGGTTTCACAGTTTTATGGACACCCACACTCCTTTGTTCTGGCTTTGGTCTCCCCTCTTGCTGTCCTGGCACACTGAAAACCTACCTTCTTGAGCTGCAAGCTTCCAAATTCCTTGATGTGCATCACTGCACAGAATAAACACTCAGGTGGTTTTCAAGCTGTTTGCTTTCTTTCTCTTTTTTTTAAACTTTTACTTAAATGGCATAGACATGTTAAGGCCCAGTGACAGTGTTTAAGCGAGTGCACCCAAACATTACATGGGAAAAGCTTTAGCTGCATATTAATATTTCTACCCTAAATTTTAGCTTGATTACCATTCACATGTGGCCCTTACATTTGAATGTGTGTATAGTGTTTAAAATCTTTGAATATGTAAGTGTTTTTCCCCCAAGATAATTAGCACATTCAAAGATAGGTGCTAAAAGGAACAGTATGCCTTCATAAATCTGTCCCTCCAGGAGGCTTGGTTAGATGTTCCCTCCTCCTGCTTCCTGAACCCTGGGCGCTTGCCTGTCTGTAGCATTCACACTTTGCATTGCACATGTTTACACCACACATTAAATTATCAGCTCCTTAATAGCAGGGCCAGTAGATTTCTGCATTCCCCTTCCTTTTATTCCCTTGACCTAAGTACTCACTAATCCATATTAAATAATTGAGTAAATTAGTGAAAGAAGAAATAAACACCTGTTTGATATTTACCTTCCCTTGAAGCAGTAACTTATTTTTATCATTTTATCTGTAGAAAAAACATATAAAAACATGTCTTAAACATTGTATTACTTGATTCTTGACCTTGAAATACAAGATGGTTGAAACTACTATAAAAAGAACAAAACAAAAACAGTTGAATCCGTTCTAAACAGTCTTTGAAAATAAATGAATGAACCCAATAGTTACAGAGGGACAAAGCATAAATTTTAGTCCATGCGCATTTCAGTGATCTAAGACCCAAGAAGTTAACTCGTGCAAATCATGACACTGTCAATAACACTAAAGATCTTAGGATTCTGTTTTCTAGGAATGTTTGAGATAGGTGGTTTGTCAATCACCATCTAGTCTCCCTGCCTTTCATCTTTCATTTTAGATATGAGGCGGCAGAATTGCGGAGATAAGATGTGATTTGCAAAGATTAGCTTCTGGACACGGACAGGAATTCAAACACTGAGTGATCAGACCTATCCAGAAGGCCTGATAGCCAGAGAGATTAGAAATTACCTGGAGAAACAAGGTAAGCCAATATTGTGCCTCCAGATCACTAAGAAAGCTTTTTTTGTTTGTTTGTTTTTTAAGGCCGGGGATGCTTCTGATATTTTATGCTCTAGCATAGTGGTTCTCAGCAAGGGGTACTTTTTCCCCTTAGGAGACATACAGCTAGCTGTTTGGCAACATTTTTGATTGTCATCATTGGTGTGTGGGGGAGATGTACTGGAATCTGGTGGGTAGAGAATGTGGAAGCTTTTAAACATTGTAGAATGCCCCAAATGTCAACAGTGCCAAGCTTAAGGAACCTTGCCCTTGAGTATTGCCCAGGTAACAAAGGCTAGGCTATACTAAAGATCAATTGAGAGCATATTGCTAATTATTCTTTAAAGTGCATAAAACTGCACATGAATACATATATATAGTCATGTGCATCATGCCCAGGCTGTGTCCAGAGAAAGTGGCTCACAGGTCAGTGTACACAGTTGGAAAGACCTCTCAGTTGTGCCGCCACTGGGATTATTGTGAGATCATACATCTATGGAGAT
The DNA here is from genome assembly GCF_001890085.2 of Hipposideros armiger. Classification (NCBI taxonomy): domain Eukaryota; kingdom Metazoa; phylum Chordata; class Mammalia; order Chiroptera; family Hipposideridae; genus Hipposideros; species Hipposideros armiger. The sequence goes on along the minus strand of NW_017731567.1, from coordinate 1,624,771 downwards.
GCCTTACTTATGGAGAAGGGCCTAGATCTGAAATGGCATGCAGAATCTAAACCGTAAAGCCATCGAGCAATCAAGATGGCATCTGAGGTTCTTTCTGCCAGAAGTGCTATAGTCCTTCGTCTTCCTGTGGCTCCCTCCTTCTTGGAATAAAGATGTCAGCTCAAACATCATCTGCCATCTTTTGCTGACCACTCAATTAAATTTGGCATGCTATTGCTGTTCATTTTCTATCACATCACTATTTTCACTATATGAAATCATCATTTTTGCTTATTTAATTTTAAATTGTTTTTACTCCACCAATTCAACCAAGAGTCAAATTTGTGGCAAAGTAAGGATCTTAACCAATGTTAAAGGATCTTAACATTTACTGTGTTCAGTAAATATTCTATTTATCCAATTTGTTCAACAAACACTTACTGCGTACCTGTAGCATGCCAGGTACTCTTCTAGGCATGAACAAAACAGATCAGTATTCTTATCCTTGTGGAGCTTGTGAATGAGTGAATAAATGAATGGATGCATGAATGTACCTAGGTAGAGGTAGCAAAGAAGAAACAGTAGATTTCCAGTGATGATGAGGTGAGCACAGTGGAAGGAAGTAAAGACAAGTAATAAATGATTAAATGTATGACTAATAATATAAATTCTGGAGATCACTAGAATATTACTTTTACAAATAATACCCAGGGGCAACTGAACAGATGGAATCTTTGAGGTAATGTGCGCCTTGTTGATGGAAATAATTATATCCATTGATAGTAATTGATAAAGTTAATTTATTATAGTATTGCAATCAAGCAATGACATATAGTTAAGCTTACACTTACTTAAGAAAAATAATTCCATGGAGGTCCTATATAATTGTCTTAATTCTGTGAAGTAGGTTAAGTAGCATATTCATATTATGTACTATAAGAAAAGTGGGGCTAGAATATAGTAGATGAAATAACTTGCCCAAGGTCATACAACTACAAAAATACAAAACACATCCTGAATATAATATGTTGTTTCTTTGCTTTTATCTCTGTGACCTGAAAGCCTTTTGTATTACTCATTTAGTGAAGGTTTTGGGGGTGAAAGGAGCCTGATTAAGGGAAAAGGGTAATATGCATATTTGTAAAAACAGATGAGTATAAAGTTAGGGGGTGGGTAGAGTAAATTATAAATATATTCTAAGTTGATGGAATGTGAATACATTCTCTAAATAATGCATATTCTCAAGATAACTTTTTCTAAGAAAGGGATTTTTTTTTTGTAATTGGCATTTTTAATTTATCTGTAGTATCTTTAATATAAGAAAAGCATTTTATTTGTTTACATCATATAATGATAGAATATAAAGAACTTTAGTGATCTTTTGACTTAACTTCTCTTTCTCAAGGCAATAGAGGTTGCCATAAACACACACACACACACACACACACACACACGCACACACATACGCACACGCACACGCACGCACGCGCACGCGCGCGCGCGCACACACACACAATGAGTCAATGAAACAAAAGGACAGAAAAAAGAAAGCAAAAAGAAATCAGAAGTATGGAAAGAAGGAAACTATATTTTAAATGAAAATCCTACTCATCATTGGGAATAAATACCCCAGTGCACCTCAGGAACCAGAATAGCTTATGGAGTTTCCCTTAAAATATTGAAGCATATCAAACAACCCCTTAGTGGATATGATATTTTCCTGGCAATAGATTTTAAAAGGATCTTATATAGAAGAGAAATTTACTTAATTAATATTCTAACATCATTATACCAGCTGTTTTTTGGACAAAGAGTTTAGGTACATGCAGGGATGATAGTATTCATTCAATCATCCATTGAGTCAAATAACTTTGATTGATTTTGCACATGTTTTGGGAATGTAGAAACAAATCATGACCCTGTATCTGTAGAACACTGAGAAGGGTGGAGAGGACTTTTAAACTAATTGTTCTGTTAAATGGAATCTGAAAACATGGAGGTGACAGCGTCCAATTTGCTCCCCTGGGAGTCCAGAGAAAGGTGCATGGAAGGAGGTAAATTTTGAGGTGAGTCCTGAAATGGGAATTCCAGGCTGATAAAGGAGAAATAGGGGGATTTCAAGAAGAGTGAGAAAAAGAAAACGTCAAATTACATGATAACTTTGGAGGAATCTAAACTCCAAATCACAGGAGCACTTCAGAGAGTAGGAAGAGGTGAGGTTAGAAAGGTAGACAAAAGCTTTATATGCCAGACTAAGGAGTTAGCTGTTTGGCTTTGTTAATCAGGTGCTAAAGGGTGTTAAGCACATGGAGAATAAGATCAGATATGTATTTTAGAATATCAGTCAGCACTGTACATTTTTTTATGTTTAAGGTATTTCCTATGTTTTTAAAGAAAACAGAAAAACTAAATCATTCACTGAGGGTTGTTTTTTTTTTTGAGCACCTATGTATTAGCATTCTCCAGAGAGAAGAGAAATAACAGGATTTATCCATCTATCTATCTATTTATCATCTATCTATCGACAGATGCAGATATAGACATAGACATAGACATAGATATAGACATAGACATAGACATAGAAATAGATATAGACATAGATATAGATATAGACATAGATAGAGATATAGACATAGATAGAGATATAGAAAGGGATTTATTATGAGGGACTGGCTTACATGATGTGGAGGCTGAGAAGTCTCATGACCTGCTGGTGGTAAGCTGGAGAACAAAAGCCCCAATATGATTCTAGTCCAAATGCAAAGTCCTGTGAACCAGGCAGCCAAAGGTGTCTGAAGGCCCGAGAACCAGGTGGCAGTTACTAATAGCCTTGGTTCAAGTCTGAAGACTTGAGAACTAGGAACACTGAGGCCCTAGGGCAGAAGAAAATGGATGTGCCAGCATAAGCAAGAGAGCAAATGCCTGCTTCCTTGGCCTTTTTGTTCTATCCAGGCCCTCACCAGATTGGCTGATGCCCACATGCATGGGTGAGGGTGATCTTACCAAATGTACCTATTCAAATGCTCATCTCTTCCAGAGAACCTTCACAGACACATCCAGAAATCATGTTTCACCCACTCTCTGGGCATCCCATAACCTAGTCAACTTGACATATAAAATCAATTAGCACAGTTTACTATGTGCCAAGCACTGCGCTAGATATTAGTATGAAGAGCTGAGTAAACTAGAAGTAGTCTCTGTACTCATGGAACTTACCGACTGTTTTGAAGACAGATATTAAAAATGGTTATAAGTAATTAAGTAAATAGAAGTGTGCAAGCTGCTATGAGGAAGAAATAGAAGGGTGTATGGGAGTGTCCAACAGGGAATCTAACTGATAAAATAGGCTTCCCTGAGCGAGGGGTCTTTAAATGGGCATGTGGTGGATTGATTACCGTATTTGCCGGCGTATAAGACGACTGGGCGTATAAGACGACCCCCTAACATTTCCACTCAAAATACAGAGTTTGTTATATACTCGCCGTATAAGACTACCCCCTCTTCCGCACACCTTCCACACACCAAATAAAAGGTAAAACAATATCAGATTTGATTTCAACATTTATATTTATATTCAAATGCTTATGACATGCAGGAAAACTGTCACAAGGCTGTATGTAATCAAACATATACATAAATCGCGATTCGCGATTTTGCGCTATCATACTGGGTGTATGGTCGGCTGTGTGCGATTTTGCGAGTGTGGTAAAATCGCATAACAGCAAAATCGCATAACAGCCGAGCATACACCCAGCAGCGCTGCTGATGCCTGAACGGTATGTGGAATGAAGTGGGCGGGCATCGGGAGGCCACTATGGCACGGGGCAAGCACTATGGGCAGTCTATCTGAAGTGTACCTGGCGTATAAGACGACCCCCCACTTGGAGGCATATTTTTCAGGGCCAAAAAATCGTCTTATACGCCGGCAAATACGGTAGATTTAGCTAGGTAAAGAGGTGTTAGCAAGAAACAGAGGCAGAGAACATGGATTCTTACAGAATTCCAGAGAACCCAGCGTGACTAGAGAGGAGAGAATGAGGGGATGAGTAGCTCAAGATGAGAACTGTGAGCCAGAGGAGGGGCTGGATCAAGAAGGATCAGACCCCAGTAAAGTATTTTCCTTTCATTGTAAAGTCAGTGAGATGTACTAGAGTGGTTTTATTTTGTGTGTGTGCAGGGCAGTAACATTAAAAAATGTGTTTTGAAACAGTTTTTCTTTTCTTTTTTTTTAAAGATGACTGGCTGCAATGATAAAACCATTTGGAAGTAGATAAAGTAAAAAAAAATGGACTGGGGTGATGAATTAGGAAGCTTTTGCAATAATTCAGGAGAAAATGAAGATAGCCTAAATTAGGCAATGCAAAGGTGATGCGGGAGACATTTTAGAAGGTAAAATTAGCAAAACATGGTGATAGATTAAAACTATTGAATGAGGGGGAAGTTGGAATCAAGGATGGCTCTTAATTTTCTGGCTTAAACATCCACACCACCCTATCACCAAACCCCCCAAGCAAGAGTGAAAAAATCTTGAGTTAGAAGCATGAATACCATTTAGGGATTACCTGCAATCATGGAAGGAAGACATGAGACTTAAATGCAGGCAATCATGGAAACACTCAGGAAACACGGTCAGGAGCTATACTGAAGGTAAAATTTTAACAAGACTGATTGGATGTGGGAGATGAGGTGGAGGGAGGGTTTTCTTGTCTTTAGCGAGCCTGAAGACCATGAACTAAGATCAGAACTCCATGAAGGAAAAGCAGGTGTGAGGAGGGAAGAAAGTGAGTTCAGTTGTTTGCTGGCTAAGATGGCAGCACAGATCCTGGTGAAGGTGTCCAGCTGGCGAATGGATAAGAGCCTGCGGCTCAGGCAGTACTCTAGGGTGATGTCTCATTGGTGTTCACATGACATTGAAAGCTGCAGGAAGAGCAGCGATCAGACTGGTTATGAACTAATGAAGTGGCAATACTCTTCAACTACTACAAAGGCAGGTGTTAGAGAGAAATAGTTTTAATTATTTTATCTAAGAATTGCCTTTATACAGTCAACTTCCAGCTCAGACACTAAGAGAGAAGTTATTACTTCCTACCCACGGTGTTGTAAATGTTCCCTCTTCTCTGATTGGCCCAAGAAACTTCAGGCATCATGTCAGGACATAGTTACTTTCTTCAGAGCACACAGTCCTTCAAGGTTCCAGCTCAGATGCCCAGAGGCCATTCAGGTGTCCAGGAGTTTGGCAGCCAAGTGTAGCCTGTTGCTAGTAGATGGATCTACTCACTCTAGCTGAGGATTGTCATGTGACAGTATGGGCCTGGTGAGACTGGGACCTCTAATGTGTTTTCAAGAAATGTTGGAACTCATTCAGGTCTTGATTGCAAATATCCTCTGTGCCAGAAACTGTCCTAGATGGTGAGAATATAGCACAGCACACAAAATGCACTGTCCTTATTGAGATTATATTCATGTGGAGAAACAGTTAATAAAAGAATCATGTAATATATCAGAGGGTGAGAAGTGAGGAAGTGAGATAAGGGGTGCTATGGGGAGCATGGGATCTATCTTAAATAGATGGTCAGGCAGGGCTTTCCTGAGAATGTAAAATTTGAACAATGACCTGATGTAAGGAAAGAAGTCATATAGGAGCATAGTAGGAAATTGTTCTTTCGAAGGACACAGCCAGTGACACAGCCCTAAGTAAGGGATCCGGATCTTGACTATATTTTGAAGGCAGAACTACAATGATTGGCTGTGAGTTTAGATGTGGCGTGTGTCAGAAAGAAAGGAAATAAGGGCTACTCCGAGCTTTTTGGCCTGGAGCCCTCTGTATCGGAGACAGTGAAGGCATTTGAAAGAGGAGATGGAGGGGTGGGGGAGATAGTTTTGGACAGGTTAATTTCAAGATGATCTAATGGAGCCCAAACCTGTGCCCTTTCTCTGATGCCCTCACCTGACTTCTTCAGACTTCTTTTGAGCTGACTGCTAACCTGTGCTGGAATATCCTTCTGCTTTTGGACCTGGATGAAACAGCATGCCACATCCAAACACTTGGATGGTAGAACCCTGAGACACCATCAAGGAGCCAGGAGTTAGAGAGAGTTACCTCTCCATGGGAGGAAGCCAGGTGGAATGCCCTCTCCCTTGCACTATTCTACTTCCTGTAACCCTCCCCAGATGTGGGGTGCAAAAGCCTCCTACAGACACAGCTGGCTGTATCTCTCTGAAGTTTACTGTTAGGTAGCCAGGAGGAAATATGTCACGTTATTATCTTGCCTCACGTCCTTTATTGTCTCACCATCACTGTCCTGAGACTGAACTTTAATCCTTGCACAGCGTCTTCTTTCTACATGATCAAGACTAGAACAGTTGCCTATAGGACACTCCAGTGGAGCTGTCAAGTAGGAAGTTAAATAGGGGAGACTGAAATATTGGGGTGGTGGTGTTGGGAGAACAAAGCTAGTGATACACGTTGGGGAGTCATCAGTGCATGGATGATGTTGAAAGCCTTGGGTCTCCACAAAGGAATGATTGTAGACAGAGATGAACAGAGGTCCAAAGACTAAACTTTGGGCACTCCCATATGTTTAGGGGTTGGGGTAGGAGGAGCGGGCAGCAAAGGAGTCTGAGAAGCAACAGCCAATGAAGGTATATTGTGGAAGATACAGAGGGTATCAAGGAGGAAGGGGTGGTATGTCAAATGATATGGATATTAATAATTTTGTAATTTTACCAAGAAATTCAAACTCTTTAAAAGGACCAGAGAGACCAACAGAACACTCTAAGGACTATTTTGTCCTCTGTTGCACCACTGCTTTGCACAGTGTAATCCTGTGGAAAGGCTGGTCCTGACTGTGATAGCTTTCCTCCTGTTCTTTCTCCATCTGTGTCAAAGCCATTCCTTACCATCCCCCAAAAATGTACTTTCCATTTATAGCACTTTCCACCTGGATTTGGACTTATTAATGACAGCTAACACTTATATAGCATTACTTTGTGCTAGGCCTTTTAAATAATCCCTATCTATCTATCTATCTAGTCTATCATCTATTATCTATCTATCCATCATCTATTCATCATCTATCTATATCACTTATACATACATTTACATACACATATGATCTTTGCAACAGATTTATAATGAATAGTTTCTATTATTATCTTCAGTTAAAAACAAGGTAACTGAATTATTAGAAGTGTAAGTAAATTGTCACATATGAAGCAGTGAGCACAAGGCAGAACCTAGCTGAACCCCGGGTATTTGGCTCCATGGTCCATGCTCATAAGCATCACATGATACTGCCTCAGGAACTGTGGGTTCGATGTCTGGGCATGGGGATAGCTGGGGAATCACATCAGGCATTATCATCTCAGCTCTCTGGGCCCTCAGTTTTCCTGTATTGATTCAGGCACCTGGTGGTCCACAAGCCTCAAACACCTGAGTAAGGGAATATTGGATTACACTATGGGGTGTGTAGTTTGAAAACACCTTTTAGGGAATTCTAATACATCTTGCCCTGTTCTCTCTTCACCTTGGAAAATCTCTCACAGGGATGGTAAAGTCATTAAACTGAAGTTTACAGAGGATTAAATGTCAACAGTGTGCTTCATACATATCACAAACTTAAAAATACTCACTTTGGAGGTGGCCCCATTATTCATCTGAAGGTTTACCTTGCAGATATGTTTTGCATGAAATAACTAATTTTCAATGCTAATTTTTGCTCTGCTGGCTAGGTCAAACTCTACGACCTTCAAGAATTGTTCCCATCTTTGATTAAAAATAACAAAAACAACAACAACAACAAAAAACAATCATGATTGTAGATAGATAGGTGCTACTCATTTTTAACTTTCTCCCCCTTCTCTGAGGAAAGAACATTATGCTTACCTTACTTTCACTTATAGAATTGTGGGGGAACTGGACTGAAATCTATACCTATGATCAATTTGTTCATAATGCCACCTTAGGAAGTTTTCCAGTGATAACAAACATAGACACAGGAAAATACAAACTCTGGAATCTGAATCAAATTACTTCCATTCCCTGTACCAATGTTCATTTTTCTCCGATATATCCCCCAAGAACAGCTGTTTCTGTCACCCTTTCTTCAAAATAAGACCTTTATGTTTAAAGTGGTATGAAATTAATTGTGGAAGAGCAATCGCCCAGAAAAATTACCAACAAATGAAGAGCTGTAGTTTGACTTATTTAAAATAAATTGGTGGTCTCAGTACCCTGGAGAGAAGTCCTGTCTCACCCAGGACTCATCTCTACATTTGGTCATGGTGTGTGTTTTGTTCTCTAAACTCAGCAGCAATTCTAATGTTGAATGGACTGACAGGGCTAAGGCTTGTCAAAGAGCAATGATCTCTGGGTAAATGTTCAACCAATCACATGCTTCAGCAGTCTGGGTGATTCTGTTTCTGTCAATTAAAGATTATCTACCACCCGCTCCCCAAATCTGTTCATCCATTATTTATTTAAAGCTTCAAGTAGAACACATACATTGTGAGTGAAATATAAAATAACTTAGCTAGCTTTGCCACCTAAAGTTAAAACAATGGAAAATCCAAGGAAAAATGCAGCATAATGCATTGTTTATGGATAAGGAAAACAACAGAATCAGAAATGAAGCATAGTTTTCACATTGACTGAGTGATCTGAATCTTAAACAGTTAAGTCCCATTTATTGTTTGTCTTATCTGCTCTCCAGCTGTAGCAAAAGGGTTGGGGGTGCTATAGAAACACCCAGAAGGAGAACCTGCTATTTGGATAATAATAGTGAAAAATGCAGCAAGGAGGTTTGGTAATGCATGGGGGATAATATTGTTACAATGAAGACAGCCTTAGCTGGTCATTTCATGTTCTGCAAGAAACAATTCAGGGAGAAGCAGTGAAATCTGTTATCATAAATGTGGGGCTTTTTCCTTAGTAGCGTAACACAGGTCAGCATAGTAACTACTCATATTTTCCTGCATATCATATTATGCTCTGAAAGTTGCCTCATTAAATGTATATCAAATAAAGGATAGGTTGACATGTATAAAACCAGTATTGTGACTATGAAATTACAATATTTCATTTTTATAACTTTGGCCTGGTAATCACTGGAACAAGTTTTTTCCCCAGAGATGAGACTTTTTTTTCATCAACCATATCCTAGAAGGAACAGTAAACTAGAAACCTTTTTGTGTGTAAACATTAGCAAGAATCATCCAGGGAACAACTTGCATGTTATTTCCCTGCAGAAGGTACTGAGTTCCTTCAAAGAAATCATCCCCTCTACACATGGCCTCCAGGATGGACCTTTAAGTCTGCCTTCTAACTGGTCTCCCTGATTTCTGTCTGCCCCTCCCTGGTTCCTGTCTGCCCCTATCCAGTGTAATCTACTTTGCATGCAAATCCGACTCTGTCCCTTGCCAATTTTCACCCAGGTTTTCTTATGTGTAAAAATGGGGATAATATTTGCCACCTATCTTACAGAGTTCGTTGGTGTTACTCTTAACATATTTGACACTGAGAGTGAATCATTTTGTGACAATATTATTACAAAATTATTTTCATTACTAATGGTGAAACAAAATTAATAAGTATATATAATAATATATATAATATATATAATTATATATAATAATAATAATGAAATTAATAATAATGGGTGGAAAAGAAACAGATGATAATTTTCTGTCATTTAATCTTGTATATATTGTTATGCCACCAAAATTAAAAACTAAAAAAAATGAAATAGGATAGTACAAAAAAGATAATAGATTCATAATTTATATTAATAGTTTTTGATAAAAGAGAAACAATGCATACATGTATATTGATCCCCTACAATGATGAGCAATTGAATAATAAGTAAATAGAAATAAGACATTTTAATTCTAAGGATGTTATTCAAATTCAGTAAAATATTTCATGCGTGAACTAAAATTTGCATTTACCAGGCAAAAATGACAACTTGCATTTTGCACTGTTTGATTGTTTTAAATATTAAACTTCAAATGACCATGTGAAATGTCATAATGGAAGCCACTTAAAATCACAGTAGCTGACAATTGTAGGATTTAGAACAATAAATGAAAATTTTCAGGAAATAGTATTTTATCACTGATACTATTTATAATTGCCAACTCATGGTGATAATCATAGTCTGTTTTACAATTGTCTTTAAATACACTACAGACAATTTATTTCTTTATTGCCTGCATCAAGGGGCAGACTGACCCCAGTGTCTTGCCTATTATATGCTGCCATGGGAGATTCTGGAAGGGTTAAATAGATTAACATATAAAGTATTTAGAAGTGGACCTGGTATAAGGTAAATGCTCAATAAATAGCATTATTATATGTGCTGCCAAAGCGAGCACAATAAATAGCATTATTATTAAATAACTATAATGCTTCCTTATATTTGCTATACATACTGTAAAGACAAAGTCTAATCTTATGGGCATATTTAAGACCACCCATAGACTGGCCACACAGCTTTTTCTTTAACTTAAAAGAGTTAAGTAAAAGTTTCAGTAGCACAGAAATCTCATTCCTAATGAAATATCATGCATTCACTGCCAGTTAGCCTGCCAATGTCTTTCTGGCAAGCCCGCCCTCCCTTTTACCTCCAGAGACCCCCTCATTCTTCAAGGCATGTCTTAATTATTGATTCCCCTGGTATCTCCTCCCCTTTATCAACACTCCTCAAAAAGAAAATTAACCATCTGTCCATCCATCCATCCATCCATCCATCCATCCATCCAACCATCCATCCATCCTTCCATCCACCCATCCACCCATCCATCCATCCATTTATTTCCTCAACATTTATCATTCGAATTCTTGCCATGTTCATAACTATCTTCCAGAAATAGCGAATAGTAGTACAATTGCTGTCTTCTATCAGTTCGAGTCTGCTGGATAAAAGAGAGAAGTGGCAATTACAAGTCACTGTTTGTAGTGTTATCCTTAGATGTGAGAATGCAGTGCTGTCAGAGCACTTGGGGTGGTTGTTGAAACAGTCTTGGAAGGTCAAACAATGTTTCCTGGAGGACATTAGGGACATCTACACTGAGATCTAAGGAGTGAAATATGTCTAGTTGGAAGGGGCAGTAAAATGTGAAGAATGGGGAGAATGTCCCAGCTTAAAGAACAGCATGAATTATATGGCCTGGGGAAAGAAAACACACACACACACACACACACACACACACACACACAGGAAATTAAAAGAAGTTCCACATTTTTGTAGGATAGAAAGACTGAGAATGATGAACAAATCCTGGAGAGGTAATCTGAGTCCAGATAATTCAAAGTCCTGCCAAATCTCTGCTCCGGAAATTGTTTGTAGGCTAAGGGTGATAAGGAGTCACTGGAGGGCTTTAAGCAGAGAAGTGATTTGACTTGGAGACTTGAATATTACTTTGTTAATTGCATAGATTATGGATTGGAGAGGGAAATACTCAGAGATGAAAGACTGTTTTGATTGTTGTTGGGATTTGACCATGAGATGATGATGACCCTCCTAAAACAGGACAGTGAGGATGGATTCTCAAGATTTAGAAAATACAATTGGCTGGACCTAGTGATTGGATATTGGTGGCTAGGGACAGGAAAGCATCAGGGATGGTTTCTGAGTTGGCCTCCAAATTATATGATAACACCAGTTACTAAAAAGAATGAGACCAGAAGAGATGGCACCAGTCACCAAATTGGTCCTATTGCTAAGGATGAGTTTTGTGGAAGGATGATGGGTTCCCTGTTCAGTGTGGGGTCAACGGGACATGAAGGTGGAGGTGCCAAGATAACATCATTTGGAATTCATCTGTACGGCGTGGGAATGAGCACTCAAAGAAAGCATGCAGGGCGAGTAGAGGAGCTGGCTGAGAATGTGCCAGAAGGTCCAGGAATGACAAATGGGGAGGAGCTAACAAAGAAAATGAATTGAAAAGGAATGGGCAAAAAAGTACAAGGAAATCTGGGGGAGAATAATGTTCAGGAAGCTATTTTGACATTTAATATTTGTTAGAGCTCTGTATGACTTTTCTTGTCTCCTTCACTAGAATTCAATTTCTTGAGGACAAGAACCATGCCTTTGTATGCCTTGATACTATCCTATTATCTGGCACTCAATAAATACTCAGTACATGCATGTTAAATGGAAAAAAAAATACAGTGTTCAGGAGTAGAGGTGACTTTCTACTCTGTTATTTTTTTGAAGTGGTAAAACATTTAAATCATCGGGACTGATGAATTCAGATATAGCCAGGGTTGTCTGGTGGAGGGACTATGTGAGTGTGTCGTTCTCGTTGCCATAGTTTACATTCGTCTCGGTGATCTAAACTTGAGTAACTCTGGGCTCGGGTTAGGAACCTTTAAGTAGATGGCAAGTTGCAAATGTGCAGAAGGAAAGCAGTCCATGGAAGAAACGGTGTCAGTCACAATGAGCCAGGGTAGATTCCAAGACATTCTGATCAAATTAAGGAAAACATGTCAAATAAGTTGGAAACCACGGGCCATAGGGAAAATGTTGTAATAGGAATCTTGCCGGAAAGAGCCTGTCCAATCAGTTTAGGCAGGAGGTATGTGCCAGGATAAAATGATTTATGTGGAAATTTTGAAAACCTGATCCACACCCTATTGAAATTAGTGCATCATGGGAATAATATGTAGTTATTATGTCCAAAGTCAAAGGGCTTGGTTTACTATTCTCAATAGAATATCAAGCAGGTAGGGAAGGAGATGAGAATATCCCTCCCAGAAAAAGCAACATAAAGGCCAAACTCTCTCAGAAAAGTGGAATGTGCTCAGAAATAAGTAAGATTGATACCTAGTTTGTAGGCGGTTGTGTGTAATGGAAAGAGGACATATTTTGGAGTCCTACTAAATGGATTTCAAATTCTGCTCTAGCTAAAATCAAGTTATATGACCTTGAACAAGTTACTTACCCTTCTGGGGGGGGGGGTTTCTCAGTTTCTCATTTGTGAAATTGGCATAATATTTCCTAACTTGTCAGATTGTCCTGAGTTGATGAAATGATGGAATGTGCATAAAGTTCTTTGGCAGTGTCAGGATATTAGGTGCTCAATAAAATGTGATTTTTCTGCTATGTGACCATAACTTTCCAAAAGGCACTCAGTTGTATCAGAGTCATGTAGAGACAACAATACTAGCTTGTTGGTTATTTTAATTATGATGCATTTCGAAAAGGTCTATTTTTCCCAAATTATTTAAAAAGCAAACACATTTCATAAAACCCTATAATTTTATTCTGTGGTATAGATGAAAGTTAAAGCAGTTATGATGGTCAACATATATGATCCTGTGACTTTGTATTGTTCTGACTCAACATACACAACAAAACAACAAAGTACAACAACAAAAACATGTATTTATGACCAAAATAAATATAAACTTGTGCTATGTGCTCTAAGCAAAGGCGTTTCCTGGAAATATAGGCAAAGTGAAAAGATAAGACTCTATATTACCCTGACAACATGATGGAGAGGCAGAGGTTATAGGGAATGTCATAGGAAATTGAAAAAAATGCTGCCAGCTGTTTTCACCATTTCCACAGAAAACGAGAGAACCCAGGGGTCTCTATGATAATAAACTAAACTTAATTACTGCTTACATTATGGCACTATTTAATAAAGAATTATAGGAAAACACACAACAGAAGAGCATAAACAGCAATATAAGTGAAAGAGTAATTCTTCCTATGATTCTTAAACTAGAATGAGAAATTGTAACAACAAGCCATGCATTTGTATTGTAAATATAAAGTGAATTGAATAGAATTTCCATGGAAATCATCTAACTTGGGTTTGACATTGATGAAACTTCAGCTCTTTGAGATGTGATGCTATAAATTGCTAAACTACCCTTTGTTTTTAGAAAATGAGATAAAAAGAAAATCCATATTGATTCCTCCAATTGTGATGTAATCTCTGGACAATTAACAAAACTGTGAAAACATTTATATCTTGAGTAGAACTTCTAAGCTCCATTTGCAATGCTGCGTATGGATGCCTTGTCTCAAATAATTCCTAAATGCCATACCATATCTATTTGAAAGTATCTAACGTTAAACATAGACTTTTGAAGACAGAAAGGAGATTAGAGGCTCGAAACAAAAAAGGGAATCTACAGTGAAAGTGGGAGTGGAATAGAAATCATAGTATTTGTGGGAATTTTGTGTTGCGTATACTCAGAATATTACAAATACTTAACAGCTGGTAGCACCAGGCTGGATGCCCTGCTTCCTTTGGGAGTCAAATTCTTGGAGACTGGTTTCTTTCCTAGAACATTGTATGGAGATCCAGTGAAGGGCGTGGGATGACTGGGGTGGCTAAAGTTGTAGGGATATTCCAATATTTTAACAACTGGTACTGTGCACTGACTCATTGCCAACCTTGGAAATACGTTCTTCAGGGTCACAATGAAACAGGTGAGTGTTGAGGACACAGCCTGATGCACGTATGGAATTTGAATTGAAATCTTTATATAGTTCTCAAATCTAAGAGGATGTTATTTCTTCCCTCACTAGTATCCAGAAATCTCCACTTAGCAGCCTGAGACTCCGGCCTGGTAGTAAGCCTTATCCCTGAGCCACTAATGGAAACCATCCTGAGGAGAAAACAGAACACCCAGCAAAACCACACATGTGTGTAAAACCTCAAATCATTCATGTAGTGTGAAAACCTCAAGCCTGGAAACTAATCTAAAACCGGCCTGAAAATAGAAATCCCTGTAGGGACTTCGCAGAGACAAATGTAGAAACACTTCTTAAGGATGTCTTCAGAAGCTGGGAGAAATGGGGTTCTTATAAGAGAAAACCTCCACTGAATGCAGACAAAATAACTAACTATGCACCTAAGATTGCAACCAGAGACAGTCATCCAATTCTAAATGGGAGAATTTATGTTTGCAGAACTGTAGCTAAATGGAAACTTTGAAAGGCGTTTTAAAATAAGTACATTAGAATTATAAATGGAGATAAAGCACTAATTTATATGCCAAAGCAACAACAATACACCATTTTTATAAGAAAGAAATTGATAGATTTTAAAATAAAGAACCTAATAGAGATTCTAAGAAAAAGCCCATGTAATCACTGACACACACACACACACACACACACACACACACATATATATATAAATCACATAATTTCCATACATGCTGAAGTGAAATTGAGTATTTATTCTAGATTAAACTTGCAATAATATAATAACGGATGTATTCTATTACCATAGAGATTATAGTTAATAATATTGCAACAACTATGTACAGTGCCAGGTGGCTATTAAACTAATTGGGGGGAATCACTGCATAAATTATGTAAATGCCTAACCACTATGCTGTACACTTGAAACTAATATAAAATAATATTGAATGTCAACTTAATATATGTGTGTGTTTGTGTGTATATACATATATATATGTACATACACATCCATACACACACACACATGCATAATTCAGCCTAAAAGCAGATGTCTTACTAAATGATGAAACACTGGACACAATCCCTTCACAGATCAGGAAAATAAAACACACAACGATAATGTCCACTAGGACCAGCATTAATTCTTTCCTATTCTATTATGCACAGTTTTGACCTATCAATATTTCTGAAAGTGAGATGTACTTTGAAACAAATGATGTCTCCACAATGTGTAATAGTTTAATTGATACAACTTTTTCAATTTTAGTAGTAGGCAAATCCATGTATATTTAAAAATCAATTTCATACTTGTAGAAATCTTGTGTTTTGAATTGCTGCTACATTATGTACCATATTACCAGCCAATGCAATTAGACAAGACAAATGAATCAAATATAACATTTGGAATGGAGGAGGTATAATGATTGTTGTAGAGAGGATATAATTTATTTTTGGATACCTTAAGAAAATAAATAGCAGAATAGCCATTCAGAAAATAAAACAAAACAAAAGTGAGAGCTTTCTCATTCAATGTATCAAATTTAGTCTGAGTGGGATTAAAGATATAAGTATAAAATGTGAATAAAAATTTAAAATATGCATTATTTGGTAGAATTTAGAAACAGAGTAGAAGTTGTAGGGACTGGTGTAAAAAAGAATATCTAACTGTTTGAGTTTCTCAACAATGGAAGAAGTCTGTTAAGATTGCTGTAAACAAATCATTTGAATTGTTGAATAAAAGACTGAACTAATACCACCCAGTAATTGTAGGAGGGAATTCTTGCCCTAGCTGAGGTCCTTTACAATTCTCTGGATTCATAATACAACATTACTCACGTTCATGGGCCCCTAAGAGGGTAGTAGAATGAGAAGATTCTAGTTTTAAATAGTTGAGCATATGTGTTTACATCTTTCTCTCTCTCTCCCATATCTATCTGAATTTGCATTAGATAATTACAAGAAGAATATATTTGGGAGAAATGCAAATAAGAGGCATTTGTTGGAGGGAGGGGCTCTCTCACCAGCTTCTTACCTCATTCAGTCAGATATAGCAAGTCGGTGAGACTTTCTAGGTGATCTGAGGTCAGCAGAATTTCTGAAACCCTATTTCCCTCACAAAGTCTCTAACCCATCTCTAATTTGTATGTGGTATGAAGTAAGGATTTTTCCTTTTTCTACTAATGTATAGCACAATATTCTAACAGCACTTTTTCAGTAAAGCATTATTTTCCTATTGAATTGAAATGCCGATGGTAGTGGCCTTTATCAAGTTTATACATATATGGGGTTGTCAGAAAAGTCATGACATATTTTTTCTGTTTTTCATTGCAAAATTGCGTCATGACTTTTCCGACAACCCAATATTTCAATCTATCCTTAGACTGTGTTCTGTTCCACTGAGCTGTTTGTTCCTTTTCGAATAATGTGTTTTGATCAGAATTGCTTTTGGGTAAGTTCTCTAATTCAGTATATGCTCCCTCACACTTTTTTCTTTCATGCTCTTTTGGCTAGTCTCAGACATGGAGTATTCTAAATAAGTTTAAAATTATTTTACTTAACAGGTAAAAAAAGATTCTTATTGAATTGTAACATGTCATTTGATGTAGAATTATTACTTTTATTTTTTCTTCTGATTTATTTTTATTGATTAATTTAGGTTGTATCATCATTTCATTTATAATTTATTGTACTGTATATTGTTTTTTATTCTATATGCATCTACTGCAGATATAATAATAGTAAATACCATTTAAACATAATTTTAAATAAAGATGGAGAAGTAATTTAATCGGAAAGTACGAGTCAGACATAGCAGGGTTGAAACCCTGCCTTTTTCACGCCTTCCATGTCATCATTTGTAAGCTGGTTTACCTCTCTGTCTCAAGGTAGTAGTCAGCTTTTCAGAAAATATCTTTGTTACGCTCCTCAGGTTTTATAAAGTTATATTGCTACATTCCTCATAGAATAGTAGCATTAATGAGACATGATAGAGTTGTTTTAGTTGAGTAAAATGAAAATTTTCAAAAAGCATTCCTTTCACTGTCTGTTGAGATAATCTGTTATAAAACCCCTGCTGGACCTCATCCAGGTGCTCAGAGAGTAAGCGGGCTGCATCATTTTGGCTTTTGTGGAATGCTGTTTATGGAATTGCACAATGGCATTTGGCTTTTTGTTTACATTGGAGGGACATTGTAGTAAACAACACTAGGAAATCTGTTCTGTATTTACCATAATGATATTGTTCAATGTCTTGTTCAAACTTTCCTCTATGATCTCAATACCAGCACTAGTTCAGCTCCTCCTGAATTATCAGTCGAGTTGTGTTAGGGATTTAGTTGAATTTTGTAATTGATGAGATTCTTTTTACGTTGGCGAGTAGAAAGCTCAAAGACAATATTTTGCATTTGGAAAGTAATTTTTATACATAAACCCAAATCTGTTTTTTATTTCCCTACATCATTTTCCCTTTGCCTCCCTTTGGCTTTTCTTACTCCCTTTTTATCTCTTCTGGCTGTATTTTGAAGCCTCCTGAAATTGATTTTCAAACAATGAAAGAGCGTAAATAAATACACAGGTATATAAACCAGTAAAACCTCCTTTCTTTGCCTCAGTTTCTTCAATCGAGGCATCTCTTTCCCCCTTGTATGCCTCTCTTTTTGAGGCCTTTCTTGATCATCCTCTAAAATATTGCAAGATTGCACCCACCTGACACATTCTATCCATCTTTCGCACTTTATTTTTCTCAGTAAGACTCACCACCTTCTGATATGCTAAATGTATTCTGTTGCTGTTTATTTTTTATATCTTTCCACTAGAATATAGTCCCATGTTCAATTCTTTATCCCCGGAGTAACTGGCATCAAGTAGGTGTTTGAGTAAAATTTAATGACTATCTGCTACAAAGTAGTTCCAAAAACCAGTAATAGTATGACATACGTTGAAAGGACCAGCACAGTGCACATTATACCCATTTCTCTTCCTTCTCTCCCTTATTTACTTTTAGAAAAGGCATGGTCAGCGAGGCCCTGGCTGTTACCTGCTTGGATAGGAGGCTGGGTTTTGGGACTCACTGAGAATCTCTCCTATTCCAATTGCAAATGACAGTCTTGGAGGACCCCTTCTATTAAAGATTCAAAGATATAATGCTCTAGCCTAATACTGAAATATAATCACTCATGATGAGCCTTGTGATGGCAGGGAACACGTTCCTTTTGTTCACCATTGCACACATCTACTTCATAGCAGGGAGTAGTCCAAACTGGAGAATATCTATTTGTTGAATAATGAATGAATAATTATGACCATAATAATAAAAATTTCAGCTTTCTTAATAGGTTATGTTTTTATTCTGATGAACATTTTAATTAATGCATGTTTTAATTCCTCATATAATAGTATGGCTTGGATACTATAATTACAGTTATTACTGTATCCAAACTCCCACCCCAGATGGTTATCCCCATTTTACTACTGAGAAAACAGACCAAGAGAAGTGAGATCATAAGTTTTAGAAACTCACATAGGTAATAAGAGCAGAGCTAGAACTTGGATCAAGGGGTTTCTGATTCTAGAACCATACTCTTAAATTTCACCAGCCTTACTTTGGACCTGGCCTCTTGGTTTTTTGTTTTGTTTTGTGTTGTTTTTCATGCCAGTCATATTTCTTTTGTGCATCATCCTAACTGGCTACATCCTTCAGTAAAAGTGTAGACGGCCTTATTCGTAGATATTGAAAACAGATTTTAGTATTGCAAGGTTGCCTTTTCCAAGAAAAAAAAAGTGGTTGTTATAAAAATGATTTTTGATTCCCTTAGATTGCCTGATAAGCCACGTATAATGCCTGAGCTAATCTTTTCTGAAAGCTCTTTGGGCAAATTGCTGTTAACACTCAGGTCTGACAGTTTAATGCTATTACACTACAAAATATATGTTCTCTCCCAAAATAAACATGTTTTATAATAGTAATACAGATGTCATCAAGGGACGAGGTTATCGGGAGATAATTAGACCCCAGAGAGATTACAGGCTCTTGGATCATGAGAGCAGTATTGCGACACTGCCTTATTAAATAATTGTAAGAAAGTCAAAGTCAACTATAAATACACACATTTCCCTGTGATTACTTTAAAAAGTACAAACTCAAGGTACATGGTGATGTGCTGAGATGATAAGGCCTCCCTCTCCATTACCCTAAGATGTCTAAATATAATCTAGAAAACCAACTTTCAAACTGAATTTTAAATAAGAATGTGAAAGGAAAGACTATTCCTCCTTACTTTGCTAACATTTTTAGGATAGCTGTTTTATGGACATTTTTAAACCCTGGCAAATTAGCGGCTGGGTTCCAAGAAATAATCTACCCACCCTACTTCATACACCATAAAAAAATACAATAATAAAAATTTAACTACCTGTAACTCTCCAAATATAAATCTCTTCATATTTGCACATAATATTTTCTTGCCCGGAAAGATCTTCCCCTCTCTCTCTACTGAACTTGCTAACCTGAACTTGACACCAACCTGATAAACTGCTACATCGTCTTCAAAAATAGCTTTATTGTAAGGTTTGTGCAGTCTGCAGATACCACTCACCACCCATGTCCTCAACATCAGAATGATTAAACTTTTCTTCTTTGGTGATTCATTTTATTAACAGTTATCTGCTTGCATTATACTATATATTTATAGATATTTGACTATATTAGACTAAGAACAAGAAGCATAAATCATCAGTTTCTACCATAAGGCATTTGTTCAATAAATATTTATTGAAGAAATGAATGAAGAAATTAAGAAAGTAAAGTTGTCCAACGCAGGTAAATAGGATCAACCATTTTATACAAGGGGAATTATTTTCCCTAGGGGACATGTCCTTTGTTCACTGCTTCCATCCTTAATCCCAGCGTAGAGCTATTAACTCTGTTCTCCCAAGGAGGGGTCTATATTCAATTGACAGGTTTGGGACAATGAGATTCACATTCCCAGGCAAACAGCTGCCATTCACATGTAGGCTCCCTGAGGGACCTGGCTTGTCGTAGCGTTGCATCCTCAGTGCCTAGAACACTGCATCAGTACCAAGCAGTCGGAACCTGACTGCAAACCTCTGAGGATCTTTTTCCACTTGTTTCTCATAAAGGAAAGTTTATGTAATTTTCCCAGGGCATCACAGAGAACTAGTGGCAAAGCTGAAACTTAAAATAGGATCTTTTGTGTCCAAGTATGTGCATTCTCCATGGGATTATTTCCAGTAACCAGTCAATCCCAGTTAATACAATCATATCAAAATTGTCTGTTGTTTATCTTTGTACTTGACCTTTTCCAGGATCTCAAGAGAAATATCTAGGAAGTTATCTTCTTCTTTTAGGGCTGAGGTGCATTTTATAGTTTCAAGATTCTGAAATCCAACTCTAATCTAGAACCTGGTTCTTTTCTCCCCCAGTAGCTTTAGTGAGGTGTAATTGACAAATTAAAAAAAAAAAAATATATATATATATATATATATATATACACATAAAATTTAGGATGTACAGTGTGATAATTTAATTAGCATATCCATTCCATAGTTACCTTTCTTTTGGTATGGTGTGTTGTTGTTGTTGTTTGCTTGTTTTTTTCTATTGACAACACGGCAGTAACCTAACAGGAGGAATTGAATATGAAGTCTTTGTAGGCTCATGGAATCTCTGAATTCAGGCAACATGTACTTTTAGACTCTACACTATTTATATGTCTGTATTCCAAAACTGCATTGATTCAACTGTTCACTATATTTCTTTTCAATGCCAAGTTCAATTAACAAGGAAGCCTTTCCATTTATTCTTTCAGGAACTTTGCTTCAAATTTTTAACAGAAATTTAAACATAACAATAAGAAAAAATAATCTTGTCATGCTTTTGAAACTTGCTTGCTGGCAGTAGATCTCTCTATTATTTTGAATTGAAATATTCAGAGATTTTTAAGCCACTTAAGAGAGAAGAAATATCTTCCCAAGTTAGATTTTTTCCTATGAGAATTTATAGTAGTCAAGATAAGATACGTTGTGCTATAGGAATGCATAAACCCATGAATCTTGATGTTTTAGTAGAATCAAAAAGTATATTCTTGGGGCCGGCCAAGTGGCGCGATGGTTAAGAACTGGCTTGGGATGCCAGAGGGCCCTGGTTCGGATCCCACATAAGAGGGCCAGTGACACTGCCCTCCACAAATAAGATGCTGAACAACAGCTCAACATGGAGCTGGGCTGCTGTGAGTCGCCGGCGATGGCGTAGGCTGCAGACCCTGTGGCAGTGGGTTGCCATGGGCTACCATGTGTAGCCAGCAGCCAGCATGAGCGGCCA
>NW_017731567.1:1596143-1599799 GCF_001890085.2 Hipposideros armiger | reverse complement strand
GTTAGATCATAGCACCTGTCTCAGTGGAGTCTCCCTCTCCCTCTTGCTGGCTTTGAACTCCACATGGGGGAGTCCCACGTGGCAAGATGCTGCAGGTGGCTTCTAGGAGATGAGAGTGGCCTCTGGCCAACAGTCAGCAAAACACTGAACTCTTCAGTCCTGCAGCTGCAAGGAACTGAATTCTGTTAACTGGAGTGAGCATAGAATCAGACCCTTCCCTCGCCATGCCTCCAATGAACCTGTGGACCAGGCCACCTTGATTGCAGCCCCATGAGACACTAAGCAAAACCATGCCTGGAATCCTGACCTGCAGAAACTGTGAGATTATAAATGTGTGATGTTTGGAGTTTTAAAGCTTGTGGCAATTTGTCATATAGCAATAGAAAACTCAAACAACTTATGGGGACATTCAGGAAAATAATTTTTGACCAGAGATCAAATAGCTCATGGTGGAACCAGGAATTGAACTTGAGAGAGTTTAATTGCAATGTCCTCATTTTTAACCATTGTGTCCTACTCTGTGTATTAGACAATAAGCTTCTTAAGGAAGGTCCCTCTGATTTATGGGAAACAGTATATTATAAAGATCAGGGATTTGGAGTAGAAAGGAAATTATTGAAATCTTGGCCTTGGTAATTACTGTAATTTGGAGGCAAATATCTCAATTAGGTTTTGTTTTCTTATCTGCAAAGTAAAGACTGTAATATTACTTTTAGACTTTATTTTGAAGATTAGATTATGTGTTACATATAAAAGCCTGAAACCATATAGATACCTACTCCACATTTTTTGCTCCCATCTATTTTATTCTCTTACCATGTAATACTCCCTATATGAGCCTCAGGATGATAGAATGAGCAATTTCAGTCATGTTCTAGAAGCTATGTTTTTTTGTCCTAAGGAAGCCAACACCTCTTTCAATGTGACTGGCTTTTAATTATATCTATTTTAACATAGATGAAAGTTAGCATTATGTGCTAAAAGACTGTGTACTTATGGCATTTTTATAGCCAAATAGGAAATTGATCTCATCTAGCTCTTCCTAAACCCAGAATGCTGGCAGTAGGCGGTGGTGAAAGAGTTAAAAGAGACTGGTGCTGGCAAGTCTCCTTAAATCAAGTGCCCATATCCAACAATAGAAAACTAGTAAAAAGGGGGGGGGTGTCATAGCAGGAGGAGGTGAAATAAATAGTGCTTCTCCCCAGCACAGATCTCAGTTCTATAGGCAAGAGCGGAATAGCAGAGACACTTAAAAGGGTCTTTTATGCAAAGCATTTCAAAGGGCTATGATGAAAATACAATATAAAATACACTCTTAGCATATTAGCCGACAGCTAAGCCTCGACAAGTAAGAGCATTTTCAATTTGCTCTTAAAAGTCTCAAAGGAGCTGGAAGTTCTTACAGCTGCAGAAAAAAAAAAAAAGGTGAGTTTGAATGCAGCCTGAAGAAAATATCCTTGTCCTTATTGAAGGAAATTGAACAGGGGCCACTACTGGAAAGCAAATCCCTGAAGATGGATGTAAGCAGCAAGATTCTCTGAAAAGGAATTGAGGTCTTGGGTGTAGAAATCTCTGAAAATCAGGCATGAAGTCTCTAAATGAGCCAACAGCCTGAGAGAAAAGAAAGACCACTTCATTAAATGCAGACAATAAATATAGCTGGGTCCCAGGGAAGACCCTCACCAATCCGTGTCCTGAGAAATAAATGTCAGTGCTGTTGTAACATGTGTACAAACCTATTGCCTGAATCTTGTAGCTGAAACCCTGACAAAGAACTGACTGATTTTCACCTTTCCAGTAAATTCTTAAGCACAATAAGAGCCTAGTTTGGAGGAGGTGAAAGGCAGAGAGATGTGTAGCAAAAAAAGAGCAAATGAAAGCCCTTAAAACAAAGGTCTACGTTTGTAGAGTTTTAAATTATCTCCATCAGCTAGACATTGACTTGACTGCCTTTTTGTAAAAGGCATATTGAGCTATCACTTTAAATATTCAGAAAGTTGATTTTATTAGGACCTCCAAATGGAAGTACCAAAATGGAACACTGAAATTATACACTGAGTTGTAAGACAAAGGTGAAGCTATTACTGTGTCATTTTAATGAGTAGTCTAATGGTGGAATACCAGGAGAATGCAACACTTAAGATTTTCCTTTGCTTTGAATTGTTTGCTATTGGATTTACCTTGGGTGTATATTGAGAATCCAATCACTTCTCACCATTTCCACTGCTACCACACCTGTTCATGATGACATCATCTCTCTTGAAGCAATGTGGTAGCCTCATAATTGTCTTCTTGTTTCAAAACTTGGACCCCAAAAGTCTGTTCTCTATAAGAATACAGACTGATCCTTGTAAAATATGGTTAATGTTAATGTTATTCTTTTGATCAAAGTCCACCAGTGGCTTGGCATCCCATTCAAAATAAAATCCAAATCCTTTTGGTGACTTCCAAAGCTCTTCGTCATCAGATCCTAGTGACTTCTCTGGTCCCTTTGCCATTCTCATTTTCCCTGGGCCTTATAGGACCAGGAAAATCAATGATAGAATTAGCACCTCTGTGTCTTACTACCATACTGCCTCTGACCACAGCATCCTTTTCTCAATAATGCCATGTGAATCCCAGCCATCACTTTTGCTTTTCTAATTATTTCAGGACCACCTGTATGCTTAATAATTCATTCTATTATTATTTGCCTGGGCTCCAGGTTAAATATTTTGGAAGTCAAATGTTTATTGTTTCTACATTTCTGATGCCTGTGAACTTCTCCATGATGCCTACCAAGTCACCCATCTTGCCATAACTAATGATTGATTCTCAGTCCTTATACCTTACTTTACCATTCAGGAGCATTTATCCTGATTAATCACTTCTTCTTGAAAGTATCTTCTTTACTTGCCTCCTCTTGGTGTTTTTCCTACTCCTTAGCTGTCTTCTTTGCTGCCTGTTACTCTTATTCCTAACCTCTATATAGCGGTGTGCCCCAAGGCTCAGCCCTTGGATTCTGTTGTTTCTTTATCCACTCTTAATTTCTAGGTTATCTTGTCCTATCTCATGTCTTAATATAATATGTCTATGTGGATGGCTATCAAATTTAAGTCAGCAGCTCTAGCCATTTTCGTAGATGCCATACTCATATGTGCAGAAGCTTATTCACCTTCTCTATTTGGATGTCTGGGTCATCTCAAGATTAACATGTCCCAGACCTTAAATCTCCAAATTTGTGCCTGACCCAGTAATTTCCCATCTTAATATATTACATCTGCATTTATCTGATTGCTGAGGTGCTGTACCTTATTAGCATTATTCTTAAAATATATTAAATATAGTCTTTAGTTATAATTTTTTGCATTCAATGTAAGTAATAGAATAGAGTTATTAAATGACTCTTTCTCATATTCCACATCCAGTCCATGGAGACATCATTTTAAGGTTATCTCCTACTGATATCTCAAGTCTGGCCACTTCTCACCACCTCAATTCATATCCTCATCAAAGTCAACAATTTCTCTTACTCTATTGAAAATACTTTCTAAGTAACCTCCTTGCTTCCACTTTTTCCTTGACTTCCTTCAAAGTCTATTCCCCACAAAACAACCTGAGTGATTCTTTCAACATAAATCAAATCACAACCTTCCCCAGACCTGCCAATGACTTCA
>NW_017731567.1:1586314-1589885 GCF_001890085.2 Hipposideros armiger | reverse complement strand
CCAGAAGCCGGTGACTGACCTGCCTCACCCGGGAAGAACGCAATGGTGGTGCCAACTTGGGCCAATGGAGCAACGTCCTCCACAACTAGACTGAGGACCAAAATGACAGCAACTTGTCTGTTCCCCTTCCCCAATTCCCCAGTGCTGTTCCCATCCCCCTAATTCACCAATTAAAAGAAAAAAGTATATTCTTTATTCATGTTGCATATCTAAAATGGGCCATTTGTTGGGGTGGGAGCTGGGGTAGAAAGTGGAATCTGCCGTACATAATCACTCAGAGACTAAAGCTAATAGGAGCTGCCCAATACAATATGGTAGTGTACCATCTGGAACATGAGGACTCGGGGCTGGCTATACAATGGGAAGACACAGAATGGGACTGTATCCCAGTTCTTAAATGCCTCAGCCTTAAAGTCACACTTGTTGATTGATTCTGCTGAAACTTTTTTGGCCCTTTGGCTAAAATTGGTCCCATGGACCCAAAGTAACTATAAGGAAAGTTAGGATATGTGAGGGAGCAAAGAGATGTTATTGATATATAGCCTTTGCTATACTAATCAATGAAGTTTATTTTGAAGTAAATTAATCTAATCTAACCATCCAGCCTAAGGACACATTTTTCAAGACATATGTAGATTTGACACTAACTCAGCTCTCAGTTCTTCAACAAACAAAAGTTTTAGGGTAAATGGTGTTACACATGGCTCATACTGGTTGTTGGATGACCATTACAAACAAATAAAAACCCCCACCATATCATGAGTGTCATGTGATATTTTTCATAACAGTGCCTTCTTAAAACAATACCTTAAAAACAGTACCTTTGTGTGTTTAGCGCATTTTTTTTTCTAGCTAAAATATGGAAACATTCCCTTAGGCTACCTCTTCCTCTTTTTCTTCCCTTCAGTAAATAGAATCTTAGCTGATGGATTCACTGAAAATGAATGATTCGCATACATATCATTTACTGGACAGAAGGGCTTATACTGAATAAAGATAAGAATTTAGAGTGTTGATACATTTCATCATGTTGTAGCAAGAAAGAGTGCATATCCATGTGAGGATAAATGAATGGCCATGATGAATCATGATAGTAGGTGCTATCCATCCTACCCTCTCCATTAGACTTAGTGAGAGCTTTTTGACACAGCTACTTTCTTTAATTTATTTCTTCGTTCAAATCTAAGTATTATATACCTTTAATATGCCAGATTTTATTCTAACTCGGCAGTTACAGCAGACTATAAAACAGGTAAGATCCTTGTTGAAACCAGTATTAAAAAAGTCCCTTTAACATTACAAGAAATGTTAAAGGGGTTTCTTGAAGAAAAAGAAGAGGAAGAAGAAGAAGAGGAGGAGGAGGAGGAGGAGGAGGAGGAGGAAGGGGAGAAGAAGAAAAAGAAGACTGATAAAAATAAGAATAGTAAAATGGCAAGAACTATATACCTATCAATAATCACTTTAAATGTAAATAGATTGAATTCTCTAATCAAAGATGTAGGAGGGCTGAATGAATAAGAAAATAACACTCATACATATCCTGCCTACTAAAGACTCACGTCAGGTCAAAAGACACACACAGACTAAAAGTAAAGAGATCGGAAAATATATTTCATGAAAATGGAAACAAACAAACAAAAAAGGCTGAAGTAGCAATATTTATATCAGATAAAATAGACTTTAAAACAAAGGCTACAACAAGAGACCAAGAAGTACATTTCATATACAATAGCCGAGATATAGAAGCAACCTAAGTGTCCATCGATAGATGATTGAATAAAGATGTGGTGCATATATACAATGGAATATTACTCATCCATAAAAAGAATGAAATCTTACCATTTGCAACAACATGTATGGACCAAGAGGGTATTATCATAAGTGAAATACAAATACCATATGATTTCACTTATATGTGGAATCTAAAGAACTAAATACAAGATCCAAAACAGAAACAAACTCATAGATACAGAACAAACTGATGGTTGCCAGATGAGAGAGGCATTGGGGGGTTGGGTGAAAACATGGAAGAGATTAAGAAATGCAGATTGGCAGCTACAAAATAGTCACGGGGATGTAAAGTACAGCATAGGGAACATAGTCAATAATATTGTAATAACTGTGTATGGTGCCACATGTTATCTAGGGGATCACTTTGTAAGTTATATACA
Organism: Hipposideros armiger; assembly: GCF_001890085.2. Lineage (NCBI taxonomy): Eukaryota > Metazoa > Chordata > Mammalia > Chiroptera > Hipposideridae > Hipposideros > Hipposideros armiger. The sequence continues at coordinate 1,587,714 of NW_017731567.1, read as the reverse complement.
TGTCTAATCACTATGTTGTATACCTGAAGCTAATATCATATTGAATGTCAACTGTGATTGACAAATAAAAAATAAGTTAAAAAAATATCTTTGTTGAGCCGGCCGAGTGGCTCAGTTGGTTGAGTTAGCTTAAGAGCGCGAGCTGTGAGCAACAGAGCCACTGGTTAGATTCCCACATGGGCCAGTGATGCTGTGCCTGAGCGGAGCTGCTGCTGAGCTGCCAACAGGTGGCAGGATGGCTCAGCTGGTGAGACCACATGCTCCTAACAACAAGACTGCCTGTTTGATGGTGAGCAATGCCCGACCCCAACTAAGACTGAACTCGGCAGGCAACTTGAGCTGAGCTGCTGCCCACATGGCTCAGTGGATAGAGCATGTGCTCTTAACAACAAAGCTGCTGGTTCAACTCCCACATGGGATGGTGGCTACGCCCACCCGCAACTAAGATAATAACACAGCACCTTGAGCTTAGAGACCACGAGCTGCCAGCAGGCAGCCAGATGGCGACTGGCGCCCTCCACAACTAAGATTGAAGAACAACTTGCCTGGTTCTCCTCCCCAATTTTCCAACACTGTTCCCCTCCCCCAATTTCCCTTTTTTTTTTTTAAAGTATCTTTGTTGCTATGGAACATACATTCTAATATGGAGGACAGAAAATAGACAGAAATCCAAGAGGCATACTGAGAAGAAAATAAAATAAAACATGGCAGTGGGACAGATAGTGACTAGTAAACAAAGTTCCAAGATATGCAGTTATTCAATATGATGGGGCAAAATGGAGGCTACTGGTTTGGCATTTGGGGTTTTAGTAGTGCTCCTCGTTGAGGGGGGAAGAAATGAGACTGCAACTTGTTGAGTAAAATGGGAAGAAATGGTGTCAGTGAACATAGGAAGCTCTTTCAAGGATGTTGATTATGAAGAAATAAGTCAGTTGCTTGTGGAGGAAGCAATGGTGAAGGCAGGACTATGTTATATTTTGTTCTTTATAATGAAGAGGTGAATCCCTGTTGATTTCCCATGGCACTGCTATTTTTTTCTTCTTATAAAAATGTCTTAACTCTAATAGAAAGATAGCTCATATTTACTGAGCACTTACTATGAGTCTGACAATGTCACAATAACTGTCACAACAATCTAGTGAATTGTTAATGTTCCTTTTTACTTAAGTGGCTGACAGGCCCTTCAGGCAGCCCTTGTAACCCCTGCCTCATGGAGTTCATGCCCTAGTGTGACCAGCCTTCTACCATGGGGTATGGTAGAAGGAATGGTATGTACATTATTACATGTGCATGATTATATACTGTGTTAGATCATAGCACCTGTCTCAGTGGAGTCTCCCTCTCCCTCTTGCTGGCTTTGAACTCCACATGGGGGAGTCCCACGTGGCAAGATGCTGCAG
>NW_017731567.1:1564456-1582779 GCF_001890085.2 Hipposideros armiger | reverse complement strand
GACTTCCTTCAAAGTCTATTCCCCACAAAACAACCTGAGTGATTCTTTCAACATAAATCAAATCACAACCTTCCCCAGACCTGCCAATGACTTCATATTAAACATACAATAAAATCCGAAGTACTTGCCCTATCTTATAAGCCCTACATGATCTGGCCCTTAGCTACCTGTTGAAATCCCTTGCCTGGCACTCTTCTTTTTGCCTGCTACACAACAGCCACGCTGGTTGTCTCCCTCCCTGTTCCTTAAACATGCTAACCCTGCTCATAATTTATGACCTTTGATTTTGCTGTTATTTTTTTTCCCCGATAGCTGATCACATATTTCATTTAGCTATTTACTCAAATGCAACCTCTTCATGAAGAACTTCCTTGACACCGCCATCTGAACTGTCAGCCTCCAGCATAATTGGCACTTGCCCTATATTTTCGTCATGTCACCAGCTCTACCTCATATAATTTATTTATTGACTGATTGCTCCTATTAGCATATGAGCCCCAAGAAGTTTGTATTGTTCACTGTTGTAGTCTCAGTGCATAGAACAGCGCATGGAAATAATAGGTGTACAACTGATATATTTTATTAAATGAATGATAGTTTCCATTTTATGTAATAAATCTGTTTTATTTATGTTTAATGAAAAATTATAATTAATTACTATATTTAATATTTTGAAGCTAACGGCTTATTTTCCTTGTATACCTATAGTTTCACTTTTATTTCTTTTCCATTAAGGTATTTTTCTTTTTATTAAGGTAATTTTCCTTAAAACATACCTATCTTAAAACCCTTGTCAGTACAATCTAAAAAATTGGTTTTACTAAAATGCATTTATAACCTAATAATTGATTTTGTTGTCTGTTTCCCTAATGATAGATGTCCTTATGAAATTATCCAAAACATAGAGGCTTAAAACAGTAAATATTATCTAACAGTTTCTGTGGGTCCAAAATATAGGAGGAGATTAGCTGGATGGTTCTTGTTTGGCGTCTTCCATGAGCTTGTATTCAAGGTATCAACTAGAGTTGTACTCATCTGAAGTCTTGACTGGAATTGTAGGATCTCCTTCCAAGATAGCACACTCACGTTGCTATTAATAGAAGGCTTTTATTTCTCAACGTATGGAACTCTCCACTGGAATACTTGAGAACCCTCTAACAGGACAGCTGACTTCCCCAGAGTGCGTGATGTAAGAAAACAAGATGGAAGTCATGTGTGCTATTTGACCTAGCTGAGGAAATTATACACTGTCATTTCAACAATACCTTATTGATTATAGAAGCCAGCCCTATTCAATATATGAGGAGTAAACCAGGGCATATACAGAGGGTGCCAAAAAAATGTATACACATTTTGAGAAAGGAAAAGCTGTATTAAAATTATTGTATAGGCGGATTGGGGGAGGGGAGTTGTCACTTTGAGGGGTAAAAAGTATAACTAGTGCACTGTGTTGTACAGCTGAAACTAATTTTAAAAAAATGTTTATTTCACAATAAAAATAAGCTTAAAAAACAGAACCATATGATCATCTTAAGATGCAAAAAATAAATAAATAAATAAATAAAATATTTGTATAATAATACATACTGATAACAAAAGGTGAATACAAGTCATGTGTATACATTTTTTTGCCATCCCTGGTATATAAGGGGGCAGGAATGAGAGCCTCCTCAGAGACTGGCTACCAGAATTGTCTACTGGTTATACAAGGCCTGTCCTATTGGGTTGAAAGTCCTGCCCCAGAGTGGTATTGGAGATTTCAAATGGGTAGAGAGGTCTACATTTTTCTGACTTTGTACAACTTTAACTTGCTACCTATGGCCAACAATCAAGGAAAGTGATTTTTTGTATCTGTATTTCATGAACCCTACTCACATCTCTGGTTTCTAGCAATGAACCTGAATCAGGCCCTCTGCTCATGGGAGGGTCCTGCTAATCATCACTTCCTTCTTGCTTATAGATACAGAGCCAACTAAATGTGGATGTAGAGCCTACTAAATGTGTGCTTTATGCCCACTAAGTGTTTTGTGTTCTGATTCTGATACATAGAGAATTTTGCTTTGATCCCCAAATATGTCTTTTAAAAATGGCCATGTATTTGCTAAGCATGAATATATCAAAGTGCAAAGTTACTATTATGATTTGAATTTTCCTGATCACCAGCCAGGCAATTACAAACTTTGGGCATGTTCTTAAAATTATGTAATGCAGTTTTAAAATCAGTTTATGCATAGCTTCTGAAAGAAAGGGATGGCAGAGTCATTATTAGTGTGTTAGAGGTGTGTGTTAGGGGGTCATGAAGTTGTGCAAAAAAAGTTTGGTTGCATCACCTGGACTCAATTTAAGCCATAAAGATTAAGCAGATACTTGCCTTCAGAAAAGGTAAAAGTAAGATGGTAGCTTCCCTGGAATACTGCCACCAATCCCAAGTTGGTATTTAATTATGGCTTTTTTTATATGATCTGAGAATACAGAATGGGTACAAATATGGAAAGAATAAAATCTTAGATGACATGTATTGATAGTTACTTCACTATTTTTTGACAGGTGGACAATTATTGGAGCTGTGTTCATTTGTATAATAGAGATGACTCAATTTCCTTGGTTTCTTTCTCATATTATTTGGCATTTCTTCATTAGTGAATCTCTTCACATTAACTGCAATTCCACTGACTTGATCTGACACTTGCAATGCATGTGATGTCTTATTTACTTATTTATAAATTGCTTCACAACAAACTAGAGAGCCGTATCCAAATGAGTATAATCACTCAAATAGTCTCAGAAAATAATGAATAAGGTTACAAATGTCAATGGCCAAGCAGGAAATTATTTTGACCAGTGTGATTGAGAATTTATTGAGAATTATCCTTCCATGCTGTTACCAGATATGTCTCTACAAGGTCAATTTCTCTGTCCAATATAATGAAAGAATAGAAAAGACTCAAGTCCACTTTGACTGTCAATTATAGTTCTATGAAAAAGTGAGTAGACTTTTACATAAAACATTAAAAATGTTTAGTCTGCTGCTGAGAAATACTGTTTATATTCACAAATGAAGTAAGAACATGATACTAGAACATGAGAGGGAGTTGAAATTTCAGAGATGATTGAGGTGTCATCAAGGGGATGAAAAATGTATAGATTTCAAGAGAGTCCATGTTCAGACTGAATATGATATGTAAATGACCTTATCCCCTGACTTTGAATGTCAACATAGACCATACTTCCAGCAAAGTGGATAATTTTGGAAAGATTTTTATTTTATAATCCTCAAGAAACTGAGGAGTCAGGAAAAGGAATTCAAGGGAAAGAGCTGTTTCCAAAGCAGATGGAAATAGAAGAATAAGCTAAATAATCCTAATAACATCCAGATAATAATTTTGCTGTGTCCAAGCATAGCTAATGTCTACTATTAAAGAAACTCAAATGAGGGGATTGTTTAGAAAGCATCTTAAGATCTATGCAACACATTGAAATGTACATTTGAGCCAACCAATACTAATGTTGCAGAATCTGCAAAACTGGTGGATCTCATTTATCATCAGACATCCATCAATGCTTGTTTTGCCCAGCACTGTGTAGTGAAAGGACCTGCTGCCAATTTTGTATTACAGCCATGAGATAGGAACTTATTTGTAAAAGTATGATGCCTCTCTGAGTTGTATATTAGAAAAATAACAATACTTTTAAAAAATATTTTTCATAATGTTTTACATTCTAGCCTCACAGAAATTTTATAAATAGTTAGGACAAACATAATTATCTCTATCTTCTAGAAGTCACACTAGGCATTTTGAGGTCACATTCATTTGCCCAAAGCCATGTGTCTAGTTAGCAGGGAAGGTTAAACTCAAGTCAGATTTTCTAACTCCTTTCATGGAATCCACCCTTTAAGATGCAGCACAAAATGCCCCCTCCTCTGAAAAGGGAACGACTGACCCTTCTTTCTTACCACTTGTCAACACTTTAGATCTATTTCCAGTACATCGATCATCATGTTGTATCTAAATGCAAAAAGAACGATACAACTGGAGGCAGATAAATGTTAAATGAACACTGCGCCAAATTAGAAGACAGTGTTTTAAACAGTTCTTTAGATCAGCTAAAGCATTTTTAAAACCCAACAAAAACCTTTGAAATGAATAATAAGAGCTAAATATTATAGGCTAACTGATTAGTGAATAAAAGTTTGAGAATGTAAACACAGGGATTAGTTTGGCGCGGCCATTTTTAATTTTCTATACCAGCCGGGAATTCTATCTAGGGCACTTTATTTAGCTCATTAACATATCTTAGGAAACAAAATAAATTATTTGTCAGAAAGAATTATTTGGAAAGAAATTAGTGAGCTCAGTGTTGCATATCTTTGTGGATATTGCCACACCAAAATTAATTACAATTATTAATAATGGTTTTCTCCAGGGATGCTGTTTTTGCCACCCAAATAAGTCATCCTGTGTTCAGGCTTAATGCAGTCTGTATTTTCTTTGAATGCTGTTTCATATTTTAAGAAGTCTGAAAAAAATAGTGACTCTGAATCAAAAATTTTAGAAAAATAAGAACACATTAGTAATGCAGATATTTAAAATTAGAATCCTACAGAAAAAAAGTATATAGGTTAGCAGGATCAACAAGAAACAACTGGCCTTTGCAAGAGTGAAGTATCTGGCAGTATTTGTCATCTAGAGAATTCTGTTATTAATAATTCCATGAATATTAATGGGTGCTTTCTATTTACATGACAAAGAACAAAGCCATATTTGATGTGGGATTATTAAATGACCATCTATCATAGCTGGGCAAAACTGGTTGCATTTAGCTGGATGCTGGCTGAAATATTGGACTTCACATAAATGAAACAAGCTATTTTTCTGTGACCTTTTTCTCTTCTTTGCCAATAACCCCTTATATTTGAGCAAATCACTTATGTGTTATGCTTGATACTTTGAATGGGTTTGTCAGAGAGCAGATCTTGCCGACATCACTCATTTTCTCTGAGGCCGAGTAAAGGGAAGAGATTGTGTGAGGTCACATAGCCAGGGCCCTGGGGACTTCCCGTGGCACAATTTCACAGCAATTTTTTTAGTCAGATAATTGCAAGGGCAATGATATTTAGTGCTACATTCCAGGCTTTCATTTTCTTTAAAGTTGATTTCGTCTTAAGCAGTCAGGGAAGACTTCAGAAGTAGGAGCCATTTTTGAACATTGAACCACGAAATTTGGAAATTATATCTATCTGTGGAGATTTCACATCACAGTAATTCCATAAGTATATCTTAGACCAGAGATTTCTTTACCAATGATGCTACTAACAAAATGTTTCCTGACAATTTTGGAGGCAATGATAGCTTCCATGTTCACAGTGTGAACTATGTTCCGATTATACAAAGCCTTTTGCTGGACTCCGAATGGGGTATTTTTGGTTGTTTTGGAATTTTGGCTAAGGCCTGCTGGATGAAAATAAAGGGTACTAGAAAGATTGTAGACACGTTCCCAAGATAGTTCAGCTGGCCCAGACATTATCAGCCCCTGTGACTCACTGCCAGGCTTTATAAGAGAAGTTTAGATATTTGAAATCATAAGTAGAGATTCAGAGAGGTAGGGGATGTTTGGTGTAGGAGAGAAGGCTGCCATGCTTTCTTTCCATGTGCAGTCAGGTAGGCAGAGAAAATGGCGTTCCAGCTCACCTGTAGGCCGGGGTGAGGGGTTCTGAGAGGTATGTTCCAGATGATTCGGTGGGGTCTAGTGGAATGTTTATGGACTTATGAAAATTAGGACCCACATTCTGCTGAGGGGCCAGAGAAAATGTGAGAAAAAAGTTCTCAGGAGAACTTGACATGTGTCCCCTGAAGCTTAGGGACAGATGCAACCATAGAGATTGGCGTGTTGCTTCTCTACTATATTACTTTGAAGACTACCAGTTGCCAGGGGCATCCTGTAGTGGCCAGAAAGCAGACTCTGAGGGAAGGGGAAGGGTTTCACAAGAGACACACAACTGTGCAGTGGCTTTGAAAACTCATGATAGAGCCTGGATTTAGAAGCCATCTCTAATGGAAGTATAATGACCAAGAAAAAAATAGCCATTAATTTTTGAAATTCTGGATATGAAATATGTGTTCTTTTCCTTCTAAGATAACCCACTCCACTGACCCTGTCTTTGGAGGTACTTGAAGATAGAAAACTAGTGATAGACTACACCACATGCAGGAAGATTTTACCAGTAAGAAAGATTATGCCTCCGTTGTAGCTACTGGAGAATAATTATGTGTAAAATTGATGCATTGGTGTGAGGCCAAAATCAAGGCCAAAATTTTAAATCCTGAAAGTGAATTCTAAGTATGAAAACTGGTTGTTTTTTGGTAGCCAAAATGATGTGAGCCAAGATATCAGCCCAGTGATAATGCAGGGTTAGGAGAGGCAGAATGGACAGAATAGCTGAGCAGCATGACGGGGAAAAAGATAGTCATTTCCTGTTTGTACTTTCATCTTGGTTAGAGTCATTGCAAACATCTCATTTAATCCCTACAACAACCCTCTTTAATAGCTCAACCATTGTCTTCAGATAATGTTCTGAGGCTTCTTGGAGCCACTCAGAAATAGGTTAGAAGCAGAAATGGCTAGATCTAACACCTCAGCTCTGGTATCTAGGACTTAGTACCATTCGACAGAATTGTCTGCAGTAATAATGATATTCGCTGTATGAACTACACAATATGGTATCCACCAGGAACATGTGGCTGTTGAGTACTTGAACTGTGGCTAGTGTGACTGAGGAAGTCTGTTTTTAATTGTATTTATTTTACATGAATTTAGACTTAAATAGCTACATGTGGCTAGTGGCTGTGATAATTGACAGCTCTGCCCTAGACTGCTTCATCGGACCACCAATTCTAAATTTCTGTGGATCATGGGGTATGTAAGGCAAGTGCTCTAGCTCTTAGTGAGACTTCATGTTTCTCTGGCATTGGAGAGCAGAGAGAAACACACAAATAAATACTCTCTCTCTCTCTCTCTCTCTCTCTCTCTCTCTCTCTCTCTCTCTCTCACACACACACACACACACACACACACACACTTTGATTTGGTTTAGAAGAACAGTATTTGAAGGTGAAACTGTTGAAGCTACCTCTCTCTCTCTCTCTCTCTCTCTCTCTCTGCCTCCATGAGAGGGCTGATACGCATGGGCACTCAAACATGGGACAATGGTTTGCAAAATGCTCTAGGCTTTAGAAACCCTACAACTGGTAAACAAACGGACAAGCCCATTGGACCATCTGTCCCTCTCCTCTGATGAAACCTGACCAACTCCACTTTATTAAATACTGGGTTTTATAAAGGCTTTTATTTGAAGTATATAAACAAATAGAAAAATACCTACATAGACAGATGAACAAAGCCTACTTTGAAGTGCATTAAGAACCCAGGAGAGCTTAGATTTGCTACCAGCTCTTTAAGTTATTAGCAGTGTGACCACAGGCAATATTTCATGTAAATTTTAAAAAGATTTTTAGTAAAATATAGCTAACATGCAATATTATATTAGTTTAGGTGTACACTGTAATTATTCAACATTTATATACCTAAAGTGATCACCATGATAAGTCCAGCAACCATCTGTCGCTGTACCATGCTATCACAATATTATTGACTGTGTTCCCTTAGCTGTATATTGAATCGCCATGACTTATTTGTTTTAAACCTGGAAATTTGGACCTCTTATTCCCCTTGACCTGCCCCCCTTTTTAATTTTTCAGTTACAGTTGGCCTGGTTAGTACTTGGCTGGGAGACTACAGGCAATTCGGTTAACCTCTTTGAGTCTCTAATTTCTCATCTGTAAACTGGGAGGATACCGGGTCTGCCTCCCTTGGAAGCTTTTCTGAGTTTTTGTTCATCGTAAGTGAGGTGCTGCATGAGAAAGGAACGTGTGAGTGGTGAAGTGCTACACAAGTGTGGATTATTATCCATTTGTTACCACAGCAACTAAAGGGCATCTCTGTGACAACAGAGCAGCTAACGGAAAGGCAATGATTAAAAAAAGAAAAAAAAAAGGTATTGTCAAGATTGAGAAACATGATACTTCAACAGCCAGAAAGCCCTATTCCTGACATTACTCCCATGTCCTTTTCTTTCCGATCAAGTGGTACATGAACATATAAATAATTTTAAAAGTACAGAGAACTGTAAAAACTCTTGCCATATTTTAAGTGTCCTTTTAATGTCTTTTTCTTTGCTTATGAGTATATTTAAATAATTATAGATATATAGACAGAAAGATACATCAAATTTAAAAAAAAATGAGATCATATTGCATATTCTGTTTGTAATTTCTTTTTACATGAATAGTACATCACAACTCTTTATGCAGATGGTTAAGTATTTTTCTAAAATATGATTTTAGTAATTGAATAATATACTATCATATGGCTATACTGTAATTCATTTAACAAACTGTTATTGGATGTTGGTTATTTTTTCCCCTTCCTCCTCCCTCTCGTTGTTGACGCTGTTGGCTATTGAAACAATCCTGCAGCAAACACCGTAGGCTTCTAGAAGTGCACAGCTAAGACCTCTCTTCAGGAGTGGTATTTGTGCTCAAGTTGAAAGATCCGAAGGAGTCGGATATCAGGGTGAACATCCAGGCAGAAGGGTAAGTCCAAGGCCTTTGTGGGAATGTGTTTAACTGCTGAGACTTTGTATTCCCTCTTGAGGAGGATTTATAACTTACCCCTTATCTGACTGGCAATGCCTTAGGTGCTGTTTCCTTGTTTAAGCAATTGCAGGGTGTGTGTGTGTGTGTGTGTGTGTGTGTGTGTTGGGGGTGAGTCCATTCCAGGATATATATTTGAGGCCAATTTTGTCTTTTATACCTACAGTGTTTTCGTTGCACATATGGAATGGATACGGAAGCCTCACCAGGCCTTAAAATAATTTTTGCCATATATTATATTTTCAAGAACTATGTGTTAAATCATAATAGAGAAGTGAAAATACTTTCACATTAATCTACTATTTTATAAAGTAATAACTATAATAAGAATTCCCTACCATCCAGGCCTATTCAAAGAAGATAATGTGTTAGGGGCCAGCAGAGTGGCTCAGTTGGTTAAGAGTTAGCTTAAGAGTGCAAGCTCTGAGCAACAGAGTCACCGGTTCGACTCCCACATGGGCCAGCGATGCTGTGCCCGAGCTGAGCTGCCACTGAGCTGCCAACAGGTGTCACAATGGCTCAGCTAGTGAGAGCACGTGCTCTTAACAACAAAACTGCCTGTTCGATGGTGGGCTACACCCCCTCGCAACTAAGATTGAACTTGGCACCTTGAGCTGAGCTGCTGCCCTGAATGACTCAGTGGATAGAGTGTGTGCTCTTAACAAGAAGGCTGCTGGTTCGACTCCCACATGGGATGATGGCTATGCCCACCTGCAACTAAGATTGTAACACAGCACCTTGAGCTTAGAGGCCACGAGCTACTGATGGGCAGCCAGATGGCAACTGGCGCCCTCCACAACTAAGATTGAAGAAGAACAACTTGGCTGGTCCCCCTCCCCAATTCCCCAACGCTGTTCTTCTCCCCTAATTCCTCAATTAAAAAATGTTTTATATGCTAATGACTAATATTTAAGTCATTTATAAGAATTATAAGGAAGATTGAAAGAGAAACTACACAGAACTACAGATCAATTTATTCCTTCTAAATGTAAATTTCCAGTATCTAATACTCACAGAAGAAAAGTAAAAAATAAAGAAACAAAAATATCTCGAAAAGGGATTATTCAGGAACATGTTGGTTATGCAAAAAAGATGACATATATGTTTTCTTTTTCTTATTTTCTACATTGACAACAATTCATTGACTTTTAGAGTTACGGTGTAAGTGTGACATATAGTATGTCTGTTTCAAAATTAATGCAGTGAGCATAAGTATTAGCATCTTTCACGTCCTGTCACTTTCCAAACAGGGTTTCCCAGCCCTTAGCCTGTAGGATGTGCTGGAGGTCTCGGCGGAGATGTCTGGAGGTGTTTTGATGGTTGAGGAAGTCACACTTCCTTGACAGATGTTGCCACCCATACCCTCAATGTCTCCCTCCTAGTTTAATATTTATGTGGGTGCCCCTGCTTATCCAATATGCTAGAAAACAAGTTTCTGACTGTACAACCAAGTATTCTTCTTTGTGCTGAGGACCATGAGGCTGAGCTGTTTTAATGCACCAAATTGATTTTTAAACCAACTGCTAGAGAAAGCCTAATGCTTAACCTGTCCAACTCTGATTAATGCAGATAAAAATGTTATCTAATAATTTGCAGACAGGAATAAAGACTAGGTACTCTCAACCGTTCCCAGGCATTTTCCTCAAGAAACTCCACAGCACATAAAGCGGCAGCTTCAGAAAATCGAGAGAGAGTGCTCTGTTGAGACGAAATGGAAGGCACATGCTGAGAAACTCATTTTTGCTGTGGGTTTCTCCCTAAGAAGCCTGCTCCACAGGTGGACTGAAGAATTCAGGGAAGGCTGGGCCAGGCCATGCAGCTTCCCACAGAAATGCACATCATCTGTGCATTGTGGGGGAAGAAAAGTCACTACTTATTTTTACTGTGTACTCTGAGGTCAAACTACGGGTTATTCTGGGAAAAGTGGTGATTATGTCTGTGGGCTGCTTTGACGTGAAGAGAGCTGGCTGAGCCAAACATCACTCTTGTCGATTTCCTCGTGACTGAAGACTGAGTCTAGCTGGCAAGGACTGGGCATGTGGCACTGCCCACCTCCCATAGGTCTCTATGGACATGTTCACAGAGACCCTGTCCCCAGCCCCTGCAGCAGCCCGAGGACGTGCTCCTTTGTGACTCTTTTCCTTAGACTCTCACAGTAGACTAGTCCGTTGACCTCACAGAGCCCCAAGGGGAACGAGAAGATTGAAATACATTAAAAACATATTTGAAAGCTCCCACAAGAGAGAGTGCTGGCAGACAGCTTGGCCCAGCGTGTTTTCGTGCTTTGTGAAAAACAGAGCCTGGAAGCAATGAATTGGGATGTTTAGCTGAGGAGATTTCTAAGCAAAGTGTTGAAGGCACAGCCTGGTTTCTTCTTGCTGCTTATAGTAACACACCAGAGGAGAGAGATAAATTGAAGAGTAAGTGTGAAGCAAAGAGGAATAAGCACTTGATGATTTGGAAGATTCTCAGCCTATCCAGATCGTGTGTTCTAGAAAGCAAGCCAAGTGTGCAGCCCGACAACTCCCCTAAAAGATTAGATGTGTGGCTCATGGGTCCAGTCCGCCATCTCAGGAGAAGCCAGGAACAGAGAAGAATTTATCCAGGGAATGTCTGTGAGCGACCTCTTTCTGTTGGCTCGGGCTCCCGTGAATTAGGTGTGAGACCAAAAAGGATTCTGAGAAATTTATACCACCAGAAAAATTGTCATCCTGGATTCAAAGGGACAGAGAGGGAATGCGATAAAGGAAAAATGGCTGTGAGGAGGAAGCCACCATGGGTGCAGAGGCTTCCAGGACTGGCCCTGCTATCATGGACCCAGCAGGCCGAGGCCCAGGGACTCACGACCATCTACTCCTGGATTCCAGGAGGCAGAGCCATCTTTCTGGTCTCACAGAAGGGAGCCACTGCTGAGGAGGTGGGGTTGTCACCCCAGTGGGCCTACAGAAGAGAGCATCAATCAAAAAAGTGATTATGGTCAAGACTTAAAATCTAATGGAATTTGCCCTACCAGGTTTCAGACTTGCAAAAGGGTCTGTGACCCCATTTTTCCTTCTAATATTCTTCTAGAATAGGCGGTCTGTCCTATGCCTGTCCTACCATTGTATTTTAGAAGCATGTCACTTGTCTGGTTTTTCAGGCTCACGGGTACAGAGGAATTTTGCCCCAGAATGAATCTACCCTATGTCTCACTCACAACATAATTAGATGATATTTGGATAAAATTGTGGACTTAGAGTTGATGCTGAAATGCATTGAGACTTTGAGCAGTGTTAGGATGAAATCAATATATTTTGCATGTGAGAAGGACTTGAATTTTTGGACAGGCCAGAGGTCAGACTGTTATGGGTTTAATTGTGACCCCTTAAATTTATAACCCTCAGTGCTCAAAACGCTACCATATTTGAAGATGAATCTTTACAGAGGTAACCAAAGTATACTGAAGTCATTAAGGTGGGCCCTAATATAATTGGACCAGTGTCCTTATAAAAAGGAGAAGTTGGAGACACGCATAGAGGGAAGATGATGTGAAGAGACATGGGGAAAAGATGAACATCTACGAGTCCAGAAGAGACACCTTGGACTGACCCTTCCTTCACAGCCCTCAGGAAGAACCAACCCTGCTGACGCCTTGCTTACAGAAGTTAGCCTCCACAGCTGTGAGATGGTACATTTCTGTTGTTCAAACCACTCAGTGTGTGGTAATTTGTTGTGATGGTCCAAGCAAACTAATACAATAAAATATGATTGAGAGTCCTTAGTTCTTCCACAACCTGTGATTAAGCTAAGAAATCGATTAGTGTTATCAATTCAATAAATAATTAAACCCCTACTGTGTGCAATGCCCTGTACCAACAGCTAAACAAGATAAAAGAACCATTCAACTCAGTCCAACCTTATGGATTGCATTTAGAAACAATTACATTTTAGAATGTCTGGAAAAATGTGACTCAGCTACTAACAGATGGATTTCTGGAAGCAAATAAGTTCATGCATTTAATTGGAAAACCTTTTTGGATATACTGTTGTTTCTTTATGTGACCCCTCTACCGCCTTTAACAATACTCATAGCTCTCGGTGAGAAATTGTAGTTATTGTTAGTAGAGTATACTGGGAAATAAAAGCAATTGACATTATCATAGCGACTACAATATAACATTACATGTTTCACAATTTTATGCAGGGCTGGACCTGTTTCCAGCTTAAATATATATGTTAAGTATAGTGCTTACTTATCTTACACTTTTGGATATGTATACAATATATAGCATTTACTGTGGCAAGCTGTTTTGCCACTGAACAAAGTTACCTAGTGACAATCTCATCCCTTTCTTTTAAAGTATTTTCATAAGGATTTGTGTGTGTGTGTGTGTGTGTGTGTGTGTGTAATTATAATTTAGTTATGATATTTTTAGTATTTTGAACCCCAAATCTTCAGGACAAGATTTACACATTTTCTTCTATTCTGCAATATGGACAGACAGAATTTACAAATACTTTTCTAAATATTCTCTGATCTTATCAATGGAACAAGATAATTATCATGATATAGTAAGTAATGTTATCATTTTCCAAAATTAATATTGTATTTGAAGACAAAACATCTGGTTAATAAATTATAACATGTCATGTTGTGAATCGTGGAACAGTTGGTTGATAAACTGAACTAGTAATGATGGAAATAGTTCATGTAGACAATCCATGCATTTGGCTAATGTGTAGCCTTTGTATTTAGTGACCAATAAATTTAAGACTTGAGGTAGTATAGGAAGAAGAAATGGAGACAGATAACAAAGCCTTATAAGTTTATAAAAAGTTTAGTTGTAGAAATTAGAGTAGGGAATGAAAATCACGATTGTGACATCTAGGACAATTAGCAGTGATGGATTTTCTATAATCAGGCATCTGACCATTTCTGGCTGTTAGGCATAATGGACTTCAGTAATGTGGGGAAGTCTAAGAATAAAAAAGATGAGCTGGAAAAATACTTGGTCTCTAGTTCACTTTTTACCAGTGAGAGTCACCATAGCTGTGGAAATTGGAGACTCCGTGTATGTAAGATCAATGTAGACTTTCTGGACCAGTGTTGTACCTGGGTGGTTTGACCTGGTGTATGTGGCAAAGCAGGCCCTTGACAAGTTCAAAATGATGCATCTGCTTGGGAGAGAGTCACACCAGGATAGAGGTAAGGAACACGGGTTTGGCTTTCAAGGGAAAAGGAGATTTGAGAAAAAACAATCCTTGAGACAATGCTACTCAAGTGGTTTGAGAGTCAAGCCTGAGACTATATTTCATAGATGGTAATAATATATTTGTTATTACATTACTTGTATATTATTAGGTACTTAGTCCATTCTAGCCTAGTAAACTCTTCTAAGAAAAGTACACTTTTTTTGGCCACAGGAATCATAAATTACTAAAAATAACTGTGGTGAGTTGTATTGTTCTGAACAATCTATATGACAATCTATGCTTTCTTTGCTTTAAAATAGTCTTTCACCATTTTCTTAGTTGGCATACTAGAAGCATACAAATACTGTTCAATCCATCATTCACTCATTCATTTAACACATATTTGCCATATGCCTAGCAGGCAGCAGGGCTATAATTGTGAGCAAAACAAGGTAATATTAATATATGAGGTAAAATGTACTATGTATGTTCTGAGGAAAGTGAAAGATAAGGGTCTCATTTACAGGTCTACTTCTCTCATTGCTTTGGAAATGTCCCTGCTACTTATAATGGGGTGAGGTGTATTATAGTTATAGTAGTAGGACTAACTCAAGAGAAGATTGCTCAGTGTTGCAGTGGGAGTGGGGGACGCATGACGTACATGAGCCTCTGGAATCACACGAACAGCTCCTGTCAGCTGTGCTTGATATAGGTAATAGCTCCACTACCTATTCTGTGATGTCAAGATGCATTACAAGAGCCTGAGAAGCCAAGAATACTGGGGTAAATCTGGTATGAGAAAAGTTATCTTCTTCCTCTTCATCCTAAGGCAGCCAGATTTAACAAAGAAAAATAGAGGCTGGCCAGTTAAACTTGAGTTTTAGATAATCAATGAATGAATGAACATCCTGTGGCAATCCTACCTCCTTCATGAAGTTCATTACTCCTAGCTATGCCACAGAACCCTTAGGCAACATCTAGAATAGTGCTTTTCAATTGGGACATGACATTTTCCATCAGTAACAGCATTTACTCTGACAGTGATTCTCAGCCCTGGCAGTGGGCACACCCTCCGGAAGAAAAGGGTTTTATTTGGAATGTGAGGAAGAGGGAGATTGTATTTTGAAAAAGCTCCCCCCGTGTGATTTATGGATATGGTCCCCAGAGAAATATAGCCAGTGCTCAGACTCATCTAATGTGAGAAGAATCACCACCCTGTGGCAAACATGGTGGGGTGTATTTTCAGTCATTCTTCAGATGGGCACTTTGCTTGGAGCTTCACAGTAATAATACTATTAATACATTAGCTTGGATTACTGCCGTTACTACTCTTGGACTGCTGCTGCTATTGCTACAATTATCTAATGAGATTTTATACATATATCCTATTTGAAATCCTCTTAACTCAGCAGCCCGTTAAGTTCTGAATGTCTGGTCATTATGCTATTTTATAGAGAGAGAAGCAGAGACCCAGGGAGATTAAGTAATTTATTCTCCATCATATAAATAGGCAACATCAGAAATGGAATTCATGGTCAGAAGCTAAGTCTTGTATCTCAGAAAATAAATTGTTTCTCTCTTTACAGCACCACAGTTAGCCTAGTCTTTCCCTTTCCCAGGCTTATAAACAGATAACTTTACAGAGAACGGAAAGGGGAGAATCTGCCCCTCCCTCACGTTTGCTAAATTCCCCTAATGCATTGATGAGAATTCGGCCCATTCACATCTGTTAATACAAGTTTGAAAATTGTAAAATTAATTAAAAGCACTTACTACATCTGCTCATTTTCAATGGTGCTCTCTCCTCAAAGAAGCCAGATCAGAATTCGAGACATAGGGAGGCACATACTGAATCTTGGGAGCTGTTATGACTCGTCACCATACATTCACTGCTGCCAACTACCAGTGAGGGAAAGCAAATAAAAACCACGTTGTTTTATCTTAACATCTCAATTATTTATGAGATGATGGGCTTATTTAAGGATTATCTAGGAAATTACCTTATAACAAGTTAGGAGAATACAATACATGAAATAAAATGGACTATTGCAGATATCTAAGTTAAATGATATTTTTCTATATTTTGATTGCATTCCGGTTGGAGAAGCAAAACACGAAGACATTAAATATTAAATGACAACAATAAAAATAACAGTTCTGAGAAGTAATACAGGAGATGTTCCAAGGTAGCCCTGGTAGCATCATATTCAAAACAACGTGGACTGTGTGCCAGATAGACTGGACATGATTCCTGAACTTACTTTCTGATGGTCATTGTCGAGACCATTGACTATGAGACTATGTTCTAATTCTCTGCATAGAACTTATAACAATATGAGTTTTAAATTTTTAAAATTAACTTATGGTCTCTCTTTTTCTACCAAAGGAAAAGCTCCATGGGAACAAGGATTCTGTCTGTATTTTCACTATTGTATCCCCAGGACTTAGAAGAGTTCATGGCACATAGTAGATGAGTGAGTGAATGAGCGAGCGTGTGAGTGGATACGTGAGTAAATGAGCAAGGGTGTTTTCCAATTAGTAGCTATGTAGTCCTGAGTTTTTCTGGGCCATTTTTCCATTTGTATGACTATTAAATAGTTATTTTCTCAAAGCAATCTAGTGATTATTAAGTATTAAATAAGTAATCATACTGCATAGTGATAGCCAGCCTATTAGGGCTCAATAAATGGTAGCAATTAAAAAATGTGTTTACTCTTACCTTTACCATAACATGACAGGGCTCCTCCCCCTTGTGTGGCTTGGCAATTATCGTATCTGATGTAATGTGAGCCGATGCAGCATGTGCCACATCTGACCAGAAGCCTGATGTCTCCCACTCTTCCCTAATGTACCTGCTTCAGATCAGAGCTGCACCTTCCCCCTGAACCCCAGATTGAAGATGTGTGGAGTTGACCTAAACCCAATTCCCAGCTTGAAGCTGAGGTTCAGAGACAATCTTCGCACGTGTAATGTGATTAACAAAGATTTGTGTTGAGAGCCACTGAGATTTTGAAACTGTTATACAGGACAATCTATTGAACATGGACTCTTAATATGTCCTGTGGAATCTCAGAATAGGAACTGTCCTTAGAATAAAATTACTTGACAAAATACAGGTTTTGAATTGACAAAGGAAAAGGAGCAATGCATTCCTGCCACAAAAACAAAACATGACAATTGGCTGCACCTCCCCTTTCAGCACATCAGAGTTTCATTTGATTGTCCTTACTCTTCCTTCCTGCTTTTTACCCTTCCTCCACCTCATTCAGGTGTTTACCATGTGTCCTATAAACCTGGCACATCACTATAGGTAAAGCCCACCTCAACGGGAGCCCTGATCACTTCAGCCATTTCTGTTCTGGACTTGACACTCCTGCTGTACTGAATTACTTGATTCATGGCCTTGCAATGGTCACACCAATTTTTGCTTCATATACTTTGCACAAGCCTTTTCCTTTGTCTGACATGCCTTCCTTCTCATAAACACCATATTCCCAACTTTGATACGTGAGAGGCTCCTTGGTCATAATCCAGCTCACGGGTTGGTCACTCCAAGCCTCTCATCATTACGGTGACATCTGCAGGACAGGGTCATTATGTAATCACCTTGATTATGGTTGCTGCCAAACACAAGGCCCGGCATTTACTATGTGTCCAATCAATACAAGGTGAAGTGATTTGAACTGTTAGGTCAATTCAAAGATTAAAAAGTAAATAAATAAATTAATTTAAAAAAAACTAGAAGAAGCAGTGTGACTAAAATCCAGCCTCTTCAGGATGTGATTTGCATCATTGTAGTTCGATGAATTAGGCTGGGGTCAGGATATTAAATAGAAGAGGAAGATGGAATACATTTTAAGCCTAGAATATGACCTTTTCCTGAATTACTCCACTACCATAGTTTCAACACTAAGCATCAAAAGCTATTTGGTCTTCCCCAAGTCCCTAGTTGGTATTTTAGTAACTTTAGGTCAGGTTTACATCAAGAGCTAGGCAACTTTAACCAAGAAAAAAAGGGGGGTAGTGATCTCTGGTTTTGAGAAAAACCAGTCTCCATTTCCTTATTTAAAAAAAAAACATAACATTGATCTCATTAGATTAGTATTAGGAGCCAATGAGCAGTTGTGAGGTAAGTTGTAAATATTGTTAAAATAAATGGGTACCATCTAGTTTTTATGTACTCTCCAAATAGACATGAACAGGCACAGAACACAAGAGAGCCTGAGCAAATGTAAACACAGAAGGAAAGATACCCAACAGCGCTGTGAGAGGCAGGAGGTAGGCACCTCAGTGAGCTTTCCTGACGTTACAGTTTGCCCTCATGACGAACATTAGGTGAGGAAGCAAACAAAGAATAATCAAGGTGCATTAAAAAAAAAAAAAAGAAATGTGGAGGGAAAAGAAGGAAGGAAGGAAGGAAAGGAGGAAGGAAGGAAGGAA
>NW_017731567.1:1555104-1564418 GCF_001890085.2 Hipposideros armiger | reverse complement strand
AGGAAGGAAGGAAGGAAGGAAGGAAGGAAGGAAGGAAGGAAGGAAGGAAGGAAGGAAGGAAAGAAAGAAATCAGGAAGGGAGGAAGTCCCTGAAATGAGTGGGGGAAAAAAAAGACCAGAATTGTATTTTTCATGCTACTTGGAGTTTTGTCATGAAGAATCTCTTCAAATGGACTTATAGTGATGACTCTTTGTAAGATTTCCTTTCTTGGCTTTTGTCTGCAACACATGATGCCTTGCTATAGACTTTAGAAAACATATTAACTTCTCCTTTGCTCATATGTGTCCTCAGTAGGAGAAATGCTTTTAATTTTAGAACCAACAAAAGCATGAAAAAAAGGAAGACCTACTTGGCTGCCACAAAGACATGAAATGCTGATTAGGACCATCAACAGCTCACATGCTCGATGTAAAAGGCACAGATTGCCTGATTGTACACAATTACTTCTATCTTGGCAGAGAACCAACAAACTGCCCCTCACAGTTTTCTTTGACTCCCTCCCACCTGCATCCTTCATGTACAAAGTGCTCCTGTTTCTAACTAATGCTATGCCATTTACTCATCTTAAGACCAGACTGGTGGTCAAATATTATGCAGGAGAAAAATTAATTGTGTAAATAAAGATCACCTCCTGTTTAAATCCTTCTCTCAATCACAAATTTAGAGATTGAGATAAGCCTTAAGCTGGATTGAATGATCCTGATATTAGAGAATCAAAATATTCAGGAGATGGGGTTCGATATGCGTTCAAACAAACTTTTCAACAACTCTTTTTCATGCCACATGGCTATAGTGGTTAGAATGAAAAGATTCCCGACTCACATAAAGTTTCAGGGAGTAATCTGTCCCCCAATAGCCTTCACTAAATGAAAGGAAGCTGGTAATGCGTCATACCTTCCCTGCTTCAAGGGAGACACGTTCTTATAAGTACGCTGTGATCAGATGGACAATAAATACTTTGGGCAGTGAACGAGTGAGTAAAATCTGGACAATAAAGGAAAAACCATGAATTGCAGTGTTCCCAGGAATTACAGCTGAGCTATCATACTGTATATAGGATTAGCCTGCAGAAGTAATTTTGTGAGTCTCTGGTGGCAGACACAGAGTGGTAGGGGAACAGTGTGATATACAGGATGTTTCCATTATATTTCATAAATTTGCATTAGAGGTTCAGAGTAACATAAATAATGCATGATAAGTTCTATCAAAAGAATTTCTGGCTGGGGCGAGTGCACACAGGAAGCCGCTTGCGAGGCCTGATTTTAACGGCCCTGGGTAATGGCCTGGCTGGCCACGTTCACGCTCGTAGAAACTCTGGGGCTCACAATTTGTCAAAGGTTAATGGAGAAGCAAGAGATGCGAGTTTGGTTAAAACTTTGAGATGGTTTCCTATGCTAAGATACAGAATACTAGCGTAATACTTTTAGTGCTTCCATCTCTCTATAAAAAAGTAACAGAACATTTTGGCTGACCCACAGTTACTTCAGTGAACCTCCCAATCTGGCATTCACTCCTGGAATGATGACTCGACAACAGAGAGAAGGTTTGGCTGCAGGAGAAAGGGCACACTGCATGCAAAGATTGATGAGGACAATAAGTGCTAGTTGTTGAGGACTTATTCTGTGCCAAGCCCTGTGCTAAGAATTGGATACACGATCTCAAAATTACCTCATTTCATCTATACAACAACCTTAACTCAAAGGGATTATCCTTGACTAATAGATAAATGTCTCAGAAGAATAAGATGACTGTAGACCCTATTGGTGCATGTGCAGAGGACATCTACTTCTCTTCACCACAACATTACACTGCCCAATGACAGAAGCAGTGAACTTTGAGGTCAGCTTGAAAGAATTAGCTCTGGAGCAAGTGGTTGGTGCTACTTGAAATAGTACAAGGATGTACATTAAGGGCCTGGGCAGGGGACACAGAATGACACTTTCTAGAACAGCCTGGACCAGTGAAGGCCCTCGTAGATGATATGATTGGTTGTGTGAGTTGCATTGCCTAGAGAAGATTGAAGCACTAGAGACATCTGCCCTTCCCTATGGCAGTCTTGTCTTTACAAATGGAAAAAAAAATCATTTGAACGCACAGCCTCCCCAGTCTCTCTCCTCCTCCTCCGCTCCTCCCAGTGGTACATGTATTGCTCCTGGTTGATCAATGTTCTGATCAGCCATTATTTTCCTCTGCTAGATCCATTCTCTACTCTCGTCTGCCTGCTTTGTGCCAATGTGGTTAGAGGTGAGGTCGGGGGTGTCCCCCGTGGACTACATCACTGTCTGGCCTCTTACTGGGTTTGGCCAATGGCGTCCACCAACAGGAGATTGGAGAACAAGAGGAGAGAGAGGTCACACTATTTATTCTCTCTTTCCAAGTTCCTCCTTGCCTCAGCTATGGGAGTAGCTATGTTTTCTATGGGTATAGCTACTACTGGTGCTTTGTTTAAGGTCCTGGTTTTCACTGGGCTCCATGGTTTTCTTACATGTCCCTTAAGCCCTTGCGGTGGTAAGAGCTTCCACCTGTTGCTGGCCTCTGGGTGCCTCTTCATCCTCTGTTTCCTAAACCCTGAGCTCATCTATAAATAGTCCCTTCATTAAAGTCTGTTTGAGACATCTGTGGTAGATTCTGTTTCCTGCCAGAGCTCTGACAAATAGTGACAATGCTAATAAGCTTTCTTTGTGGGAAGCGCCTACCTCCAGGGAGCACCCCCTCTCTGCTCCGCCAGCCTTACATGTGCAGGCTCAGGCCCCAGGGAGAAAGGAATGATGAGGTGCAGCTCCTTCTCCAGTGGGACTGAACCTCACTTTGAGAGCTCATTATCATCAGCAAGCTCTGTTGTCCACAGACCCAAGAATTTGGTGTCTAATTTGTATATCTGTTTGTCAAATGATTCTGTGATTCACAAAAGAAAAAGAAAAGAGTTGTGCTTTTTGAGTCCTTGCAATATTACTGGTTTTCGTGTCTTCTGCCTATGACTTTGCTCCCTTCCCAAAGCCAGGGCTCTGTACACAAAGTAGCCTCACCCCCCAAACATAAAGCAGGGGCGGTACCCGCTTTCTGCTCCCTGCAGAGGGATCCTCTTAGTGGATCCAAGACAAACCAACCAAGACAGCAGGGGGAGCCCCTGCGGCCCCTGAAGACTAGAGGGAGAGAAAAACTGGGACAGGATAAGAATCAGACTCTCCTGCGTGCCGTTTTTGAAAGGGAAGAAATCTGGGGAATTTGGCACTGCTGCACCTTTAATATGCATGCCTTAGATTGATGAAATGATGAAATGCTTACTAGACTAAAAATAACAAATTGAGGAGTGGAAACCCGCCGTGGGTTAAGAGGCCTGTGGTTAATCTGTCCTTGGTGTCTTATCATATGGGAAAGGAAAGACTATTATCTCCTCCCGACTTCCCCTTAGGGCAAGAGGAGAACCTGTACCAGCCATTCACAGGCTATGCTACACATCCTCTTAGAGCATGTGATCAATGGGGACAGAGTGGAGGAGCGTGAAGATGTGTGTGACAGGAATGTACAAAATAAACAAAAAAGCAAATTAAACCCACCTCTCCACTGTGTGTTATATATCGCCCTAGTCCCTCCTCCTGGCTTTCTGACGGATAGGGAATCTCTGTGGAAGGAGAAATCGCTGAAAACCATGTATTTCACATGCATTTATTGCATGTTTCTTATATTTCACCATCTGTATCAATGAGGGGACCTTGGGCAGGAGAATGATGGGTTTGGGAGAGATGGGGAGTAAGCTGGATGTACACAGGGTATAACAATAACTGGCAGGATGTATCTATTGTCCCATGATCCTCAGTCTAGTGAGGGAGGCAGAGAAATCTTCATTACAGGGCAGTGTGACTCACAGGAGGTGGGGGTGTGTCCAGAGAGGAGGCGTGTCCAGAGAGGGGGCGTGTCCATCCCTCTGTCAGGGCTGCCTGAGCCTCTTCCTTTTAAAGATGAGGAAACTGAAGCCTCTAAGCTAATTGACTCCTGTAGGGCCGCACAGTTCTGCAAAGGGAATCTTTGACCACAGCTCAGTTTCTGGGTTGCAGATGGCCAGAGATGGTAGAGGAATATAGAAAGAGGGCAAGAGGAGACATCTTTTTTCCCTTTATCTGGGTTTAGAGGGTTGGATTCTTGTGTGGTTGGAATCAGAGTGGAGGATGCAAGGAGAATTGACTTTGGGTGGTGAACACACAATGCAATGTATAGTATTATAGAATTGTACACTTGAACCCATATAATTTTATTAACCAAAGTCACCTCAGTAAATCTAATAAAAATTAAAAAGAAAAGTTAAAAACCTCAAACATTCTTGCAAAATACACAGTGTCAACTGCCTGTGTGCTTAATGCACTTGCTTCTAGACCGATCTGAGTTTTCAAGATATATTTTAAAATGCTTAACACAGATGCTTCATAGTCAGCAGTCATTTAATGAAACAGGAGCGTTAATAAAATCAATTCTCACTTGTGACAGAGACTTAAAACAAGGTCACTAATTACAGGTATTGAACTGTTTTGCCTGACATATTCACGCCCTAGGGTGCTAAACAAGAGTCATTTTTAGGAGAATTTCAAACAAGAAAGAAATGAAGAAATGTGGAACAGATTGAATGTGTGAGCAAAGTGAGATCTCTCTTAACTTACTTAACTAACCAGAGAGCCAGGCTGGGAAGAATAATAAGCATTGATTAGATAACAGAAAAAAGGCTAATTCCATCTCCAAAGATAAATAATTGTTTGTTTGCTTTCCATAGCTTGAGGAAAGCCTAAAGCCAAGAGTAATTTATATTCTTAATTTCAATTATTTTTTTTCAACATTTCATGAGCATTATGTCTGTGCTTTCATTCAGGCATGTTCATGCAACAGCAAATTTGTCTCCAACTTAACTAATTATTAATTAAGGACCCAGATGTGTTTTACAGAGCAATGGAAGCTAAAATCAATGGGTGTCTAACCTGAGGGTTAGGCTCAAGTGATGCCAGAATGAGCCGAATCTATTCCCAGACATACTAATGAGAACCTAAGTGATTGTTTGAAAATAGGGCTATGGCAGCATTACATAAAATAGACCTTTGTATGTACTTTCTTTTCCCATTTTTTTCTAACCCTGGGAAACATAACAATTTAATTTCTTTTGATGGTTCCCACTGGTGCTACAAGGCATTCCTGGGAGTTACAAAAAATGAAAAGTCATGTTTGAGCTTTTGCCTGAGGATGAAAACAAAAGCGTTTCCTAGAAATTAGTTAAGAAAGAGCATAGAATCCCCTAACTTTCTAGTGCTCACCCCATCATGGCCAACCCATTTTGCAAGATTATATTCTCAGTGAAGCAGAGTTTCAGCTATTCCATCCAGTGGTGCCACGGAAACATTGTTCCTGTAACTAGTTGGGCCCCTAGAAAGCCAGTAAGAACTGGTTTAATCAAGGAGATGGTATTTTGGGGGGAGTAGTTAGGTGGTGGGCACAGTGCTGGCCACTTCATACATGTTGCATAATCTGTTCCTTAGAACAACAGGTGTGCTTAAAAATAGAGCAGATCCAATATCTTCAGAGGAGAAAATTCAGATTTAGAAGAAAAGTACCTTTACCAAATTCTCACTGCTAACAAACGAAGAGATAGGTTTGATGCCAGGTGTGCCTGTCTGCAGGTTAGTATGTGTGGAATCAAGATGTAATACCAGCCCAAAAGATTAGAAACCAGTGAATCTTTTTCTATGCCAGATTTGTCTAAGAAGAATTCTTGGCTCAAGCTTTAGTAATCTTACTGAAAGAATGTAACATCAGACAAACTATTGAACCACTTAGAAACGATTTCCACATCAGTAAAATTACATAGTTGCAAGAGATTTTGCCCAGGAATCCTCTGAGCCCTGAACAGTTTTATTCTCCTGCTATATTGGCAAGGTTTTTTTTTTTTTTCCCATTCATATTATTTTGTTCTCCTCCTCCAACCTGAAGTTGACAAAGTTAGGGGAAAATGAAAATTTTCCTGAAGGACTTTTCAACTCACCAGAAAATAAAGCTAAGGAAGAACTCTGAAAATGGGGAGGCTTTTATTTCTGTGTGGAAATCTTCATTTAACATTTATAATCCTGGTTCACTTTTGAAAGTGAATTTATTTAAGTTATTCTCTATGGGAAGATATCCAAATATTTTAATGTTTTGTTTATTTTCCTACCAGGAAACAAATAATTCTATGGACACAGACTGTGATGACACAGATTATAGGTATCTCTATGCTGCTTTTTATTACGATATGGGTCTTAAACAATGCATTTAATGCAAGCTTGCCAAAAGTAATAAAAATATTTTAAAAATGTATAAAAACAGTAAACATTCAATTATCTATAAAAGAGTTTTTAGTATACTACCTACAAAGACTTCTTATGCTTCATGATTTCCTTAGAATTGTTATAAGGTAAACATCCCAGAATTGAGAATTTTATACTAAAATTAGTGAATTCACCTCAATTAGGGTAAAACTCTACCTATACATTGTATATAACAGACATATCTCAAATAAAATACCACATAATACTTGTAATATTACACACACACACACACACACACACACACACACACTGATATGTTACACAAATGGAAGCAGAGAAATAAAATACCAGAGGTAATGATAATTCAAATAAAGTAAATTAAAGCCTGATCAACATAGAGAAGTATATAAAAAGGAGGATAATCCATTAAGAATATAAGTGATCTGTGAATCAGTCAATACCTTGCACCAGGGCAAATAGAATTAGCAAAGTAAAACTCATAGTTGGAATCAAAATTTGACAGATCAAATATATTTTAAAACCATAAGATATACAAGATTACATTACAAAACTGGCAAGAGTGACTTAATTTCTATTCATGGAACAAAGAGCCAACGAAGTGCTAAAAGAAATAAGTGAATAAATAAATAACAACATGTAACTGACCATAACATAAATCTTAATACATTTCCAAAGGTGGAAAATTTAGAGGCTGCATTTTTTGGCTAAAAGCCAAAAAGCATAGACTTGCAAAAAATAATAAAAGACATTTCTAATTGTCTATAATAAAAATTAATTTAAATGAATAAAAATACATGTGAAATAAAACTATAATTCCAAGCCATTTAGAGATTAACAAAAACTAGATCACTTCATATAAAACCATATGCAATACATCTAAAACCATGCTCAAAAGAAAAATTAAAGTTTAGAATTATTTTATTGCTAAACAAGGAAGATTATAAAATGGATTAATATTAAACTTAAGAAACTTTAAAAGTAAGAAATAAGAGGAATTAATAGAGAAATTTAAATAAGAAGTTTTGTGAACAAAAAATACCAAGAGGGCAATATTAATAAAATTAAACATTGGTCAAATCAAGTAGATAATTATGTTTTTGAAAAAAGAAATATTTGCAACATTAAAAATAATCAGAGATACAATAAAAATTCCAATAAGATAAATATTATCAATAATTTTATATAATACTTTATGAAGAGTAAATAAAATTAACTTGATGAAGAGGACAATATTCTAGGATACCATACATTTCCAAAATAAATTCAGAATTAGAAAGAATAAAAAGATTTTTTTATAGAAAAATTAAAAAGAGTTTTAAAGTCTAACACTAAAAAAAAAAAATCTACCAGCCAAGATGAATTTACAGGTAAATTTTATCAAATATTTTGGGAATAGAAAATAGGGTGTGTTATAAAATTATTTCTGAGTATAAACTCATACCAAAATGTGATAAAGATGGCACAGAAAATTAAACTATGGAAGTGTAATGTTTAAAATATGAATAAAGAAAGTATAATATAAATAGCATTCAGGGAAATATTAATGTTATATACCATGTGGAAATAAAGTTTATTTCAAGAACACAAGGTTGTAATCCTTAGGAAACCATCTTGTATACTCTAGTGTTTTAGCCCATAATTATGTCAATAGATAAATAATTTAATAACATTCTACATTTACTACTGTTTTTAAAATAGTACATAAAAGAAAGATAGAACAAAATTTTAAAAATTGAAAAATATTATATGTTTGACAATAAATGCCATCATAACTGTACTGATACATGCTATTAAGTTTAAGATCAAATAGAAATTCTGGATGTCACTGCTACACCACTATTACTGAGCAGTGTTTTAGAGTTTCTAGCTAAAGAAGAAACAACATGATAGCCTTAAGTTTGGCCATATGATCTCAGAAGTCAGAGGAAGACTCTTGTCCTGATTCGTTCTGGGGTAGACATTTATTACCTGGGAGATTTAAGACAATCCCTTAACCCTTGTAAGCTTCAATTATTTACTTGTGGAAAAGGACATCTCTCTCTCTTGTACTCAGTGTAATAACCCTTGTAAAGTGTAGTCTGATAGTTATTCATAATATGGCATTAACCATATTAGCCACATTATTATTATCCTCATCATTAGTATTGTTATTATGTTATATTTGAACCAAAAATTAAGAAAATTCCACTAGGTGACTGGATAGAAAGCAAATAAATTCAAGGTATTTTATTTATATTTACGATGGCAAATCAGAACATATACTGAGAAAAAAAGCCAAATCTGAAAGATAAAATACAAAATAAATGAACAAAAATCTAAGCTAAAATGATAAAATATGAAGATAAACATTTAATATAAATCTATGTAAGACTGATACTAAATCAATAAAATGTTATTAAAATATTCAAAACAAGATTTTAATGATTGCAGAGTTATATTACCCTCTGGGATTGGATAATAGCTCTCCATCTCAATAATATATACTTTCAACTTAATGTAAATCAGAATTTCATCTTTTGATGATTTTGCAAAAAATTCCAAATGTTAGCTGGAAAAGTAAATGTAAGAGGTCAAGAAAATATTGAAAAATATGACTAATGAAGTTATGTTTATGCTATTAGAATTTATAATATACTACAGAGAAAACAATTAAATGATTATCCACAAGGGTAGATAAATACTCTTTAGAACCAAATTCAATAATCCAGAAACAGAGCAATGTATAAGGGAAATTTTGTGAGACAAGAATGTTTCAAAAGACTGAGAAAATAATAGGATATTCAACAAATAATTTTGTTACAAAATGCTGGTACAACTCTCTTCTACACAGCATATTAAATAAAAAAAAATGCTCCAAATGAATCAATGCTTTCACGATTTAAGTTAAAGGCTAAAAACAAAATTAGCCTAAGCTACTGGAGAGTTTCTTTCTTTCTTTCTTTCTTTCTTTCTTTCTTTCTTTCTTTCTTTCTTTCTTTCTTTCTTTCTTTCTTTCTTTCTTTCTTTCTTTC
>NW_017731567.1:1496984-1555047 GCF_001890085.2 Hipposideros armiger | reverse complement strand
GTATCTTTTTTAAAATTAAAGTTTATTGAGGTGACAATGGTTAGTAAAGTTACATAGATATCAAGTGTGCAATTCTGTAATACATCATCTATATATCACATTGTGTGTTCACCACCCAGAGTCAGTTCTCCTTCCATCACCATATATTTGATCCTTTTTACCCTCATCTACCATCCGCTTCCTCCTTACCATCTGGTAACCACTAAACTATTGTCTGTGTCCACGAGTTTTTGTTTCTTCATTTGTTTGTCTTGTTTCTTTGTTGCTTTCAGCTTTATATCCCACATATCAGTGAAATCATATGGTTCTCTACTTTTTCTGTCTGTCTTATTTCGCTTAGCATAATAATCTCAAGATCCGTACATGTTGTCACAAATGACACTATTTCATCTTTTCTTATGGCAGAATAATATTCCATTGTATATATATGTACCACATCTTCTTTATCCAGTCATCTTTTGAAGGACATTTTGGTTGTTTCCATGTCTTGACTACTGTAAATAAAGCTGCAGTAAACATCGGAACACATATATCTTTATGGATAAATGTTTTCAGATTTTTTGGGAGAGGGATTGCTGGGTCATATGGTAATTCTATTCTTATATTTTTGAGGAACCCCCACACTGCCTTCCATAGTGGCTGCACCAATCTGCATTCCCGTCAACGGTCTATGAAGATTCCTTTCTCTCCACAGCCTCTCCAATACTTGTTATTATTTGTCATGTTGATGATGGCCATTCTAACTGGTGTGAGGTGATACCTCATTGTGTTTTTTATTTGCATTTATCTGATGATTAGTAATGTGAGCATTTTTCATATGTCTACTGGCCATCTGTATGTCCTCTTTGGAGAACTGTCTATTCAGGTCCTCTGCCTATTTTTTAATTGGATTGTTTGTTTTTTTGTTGTTGAGTTGTATGAGTTCCTTATATATTTTGGATATTAGCTCCTTGTTGGAAGTATTGCTTGCAAATATCTTCTCCCATTTGGTTGGTTGTCTCTTTGTTTTTTCTCCCATTTGGTTGGTTGTCTCTTTGTTTTGTTAATGGCTTCTTTTGTTTTGCAGAAACTTTTTAGTTTCATATAGTCCCATACATTTATTTTTTACTTTTATTTTCTTTTGCTTTCCTTGTTCTTTGAGGTCAAATACATAAAATCCTCTTTGAACCCCAGGTCTGTAAGTTTAGTAACTATGCTTTCTTCTATGTAGTTTATTGTTTTAGGTCTTATGCTTAGTTCTTTGATCCATTTTGAATTAATTTTGGTGTATGGTAACAGCAGTCTAGTTTCATTCTTTTGCACATGGCTTTCCAATTCTCCCATCGCCATTTATTGAAGAAGCTTTCTTTTCTCCATTGTATGTTTTTGGCTTCTTTGTCAAAAATTATCTGTCCATATTTATGTGGGTTTATTTCTGGGTTTTCAATTCTATTCCATTGGTCTGTGTGTCTGTTTTTCTGCCAATATCATACTGTTTTGATTATTGTTGCTCTACAGTACAAGCTGATGTAGGGAGTGTGATACCTCCAGCATTATTCTTTTTTCTTAGGATTGCTTTGGCTATTTGGGGTCTTTTGTGGTTCCTTCCATACAAATCTGATGTTTTTTGTCCTGTTTCTTTAAAAAATGCCACTGGGATTTTGATGGGGATTGCATTAAATCTGTATATTGCTTTGGGTAATATGTCCATTTTAACTATGTTGACTCTTCCAATCCATGAACACAGAATGTCTTTCCATTTCTTTGTGTCTCCTTCAATTTCTTTTAAAAATGTCTTATAGTTTTGAGTGTTTAGGTCCTTCACATCCTTGGTTAAGTTTATCCCTAAGCATTTTATTCTTTTTGTTCCAATTGCAAAAGGAATTGTTTTTTTTTTAATTTATTTTTCTGAGCTTTCATTATTCATATATAGGAATGCAATGAATTTTTTAATGTTGATTTTGTAGCCAGCAACTTTACTATATTCATTTATTGTTTCTAATACCTTTTTGGTGGGGTCTTTGGGGTTTTCTATATATATAGCATCATATATACAGAAAGTATTTTTCTAAGCTTGAGGTTTTTTTGAAGCATAAAGTGTACTCCAAATGTATTAAGAAATTGACTCGTTTGACTATGTGAAAAACAGAAATTCTGTGTGGCAGAAGACAATAGAAGTTAAAAAAATGTCTAGATGATAGAAAATGCTTTGAATGCATTTTACAACATAGATCAATTATCTATAATATATTTTAAACCTATTAGTAATTACTAACAAGAAATAATAATTTAAAAAATAGCAGTGAAATAAGCCCATCACAGAAAGACAAATACTGCGTGATTCCATTTACGTGAAGTATCTAAAATAGTCAAATCAGAAAATCAAAGAGTGGGGTGGTGGTTGCCAGGGGCTGGAGAGAGGGAGGAATGGGGATCCACTGATCAACAGGCATAAAATTTTAGTTCAGCAGGATGAGTAAGCTCTAGAGATCTGCTGTACAACATCATACCTCTAACAATACTCTACGGGTCACTTAAAAATTTAACAGAGTAGACCTCATTTTAAGTATTCTTACCACAATAAAATAAAATAAAAATAAATAAATGAAAGCACACAGACAATTCATATAAGAATAACATACATTTATTAAAAAACAAACAAAAAGAAGCGAACATTCAATAATTATGACGAGAAAGCAAAATAAACCAACAACAGCGATAATGAAAAGAGTGTTCATTTCTGGGAGGTTATCTTGTTTTACTTTATAGACACATAAAAGGACCCAAAACACAGCCATCTTCGCCTCTGGCTAGCAGCTTGGATGGGGGGCATCCAGGGTACCCCAAAGAAATCTAAGATAAGTCTGAGTTAAGAGCATTTGTCCCAACACTTCCTGCTCTGTCAGGTCATCATGGATGGGCTCTGCCCCACTGTTAAAGGCCACCAAGATCAGCAGGCAGCCCCCTGCACACAGCTCTCTCTCTGGCTTCTGGAACTGCTTCCTTCTTGCCTCGTTGGGCCTAACCGTGGTGATGGCTGTGTGTGAGTCCTGAGACATTGCTCCATTGTTTGTTGCTTTCCCTGAGCACTGCCCACACGTTGTCACTAGCCTGTGGTCGTACTTCACTTACCCAGTGGAGTGTGCTGAGTTTCCTTCCTGTTGATTGATCATCCCTGTCTAGTATTCATGAACTGTAATTCCCTGACTTGGAACCCACTTGGCTTAGGTGAGGTTAACCCAGGGCTGGAAACCCACTATGGCCAGTATGACTACCGTATTCCTCAAGCTATTATACATCGATTGGCTTAGGGGTGGACATATAATTTATCAAGCTGGGTGATCAGAGACAAGTATAGGTTTCCTGCTGTAGCTGAAAGGAAAAGAAGCAATCTTTTTCCATTGTGCTGATCTTCCTCCTGGTAGTCTGAAAGCCTAATACTTCTGGTGGCTATTTTTGGCACCACCTGGGGAACGCTTGGGGGGGGGGGCTGATGGCAACACAGTTAAAGCGGAATTGGCAAATGAAGACCAACATATTCCTGGTGATATAATTTGACCACATATATTTAGTCATGTCTTTACCTTGGCTACCCATGAACTCATAAGGTATATGAGCTGATAAAACACCTTTTCCTATTTTCAAATTTCAGTTGCAACAAAGGTTCCTGAAAACTAAAAATATCCTGTGACCTTATGCCCTCATCCCAGGACAATGACTTAGCCTTATGGTGGCTAGCTCTCTATGTCATGGTTTTTTGTGACAAGCTCTATTCTAAAATTGAGATGATAGTTGATATCTGGCCCAATCAGATTCACAGATTATTCAGTCATAGATTATTCTCCCTCTCTCTCTTTATCGTTCTCTTTTCCTCCCTCCCTCCCTCTCCCTTTCTCTCCTATCTCTCTTGAAATTTAAACTAGAAATGTGGGTAGATTTTATATTTGATTGGAAGAAAGCAAGAACAAAAAGACAATTACTTTATCAATAACTCATCCCTTGGCACTCTGCTGCTAACATCTCAGAGCTGCTGGGATATCAAATAATTCTCCAGTTCCCATCTCCATGAGGTTTGAACATTCTTTAAGAAAAAAAAAGTGTTGAGTCTTTACTCCTTTATTTCTTCATGCATTTTAATACAATCCTATTCAATTGAACTGGTATGTATGAATGACTAATCCTTTAATGAAAAAAAAATCTCAGCTAAAGGATTTATTGCTGGAAACCATGTTTATTTTATGTTTGCTGAGAAAAGCTCCTTTCAAATAATATGATTTGGTTTCAAGACTGTCTCTCTTTTCTTCACCTCCGTCTCTATCCAAGCTTTACTGGTATTGATATTAATTCTTGTGTGAATATATACCTACAGTTACCCCACTTGTGTCTATGCCTACACTTGCGCTTATTTCTATATTCACATTGATATATCCTTTTACATTACTAATGAGTATTTCCCTCTTCTCTGTTCTGCCCCAGAAAGGGTTATAAACCCTGTTATTCAGGAAACGCAGTCTGGAAACCAAAATAATTTTTCACTGACTCAAATATGCTCCATGTTTTTCTGAAGCACCATAAACGTAAGTCACAGCACCTAACATTTTAAAATGCTCCCTTTCTTTTTCTACACACACCCTGTCTTTCTCTTCCCACCATCTTCCAGGATCTCCTCTCAAAGGTTTTCCCTATTCAAGCCAAAGCTTCTTCTTGTCACCCGCCTCTCTCCCTGTGTCCCCACCCCCACCCCCCCTCCTCAAGCCCTTCCTGGTTTGGAACACCTAATGTTTAAAAGGCTGGTCTAGAAACAGGTGGACATGCTATGGAGGGATGAACAAAGGGAGTAGAAGGAGCAATGGGTAGGTTCAGACAGAATTCTCCTTAAGAGATATGGAAAATGTGAAGTCTGGGAATTCCCTGGTTAATTTCTGCTTTGTTACATAAATGAGCAATTTACAGAAAACCTTAGGAATGCAAACACAGTTCAACTGTGGCTGTTTCTGAATGGGGGTCATCTTTAACTTGAACAATATATTTCTGCAGGTTTTGCAATAGGCATGGGTTGCTGTTATAATCAGAAAAGTATAAAGTCATTGACAAAATTAATGTTTGAAGGGTACACACGTCTAAGCAAAGTACTGTGGAAACCCTGAACCCCTTTGGAGATGTGTTATGAGAAATGAAACAGTCTGCTTCTCCATTATCCGCCTACTGGGACCATAGCACCCACTGCTACTTCCCTGAGGGCGCACCCCTTTCCTAACCTCACTTGGATTTGCAGTGTTTCGAAAATGGCATTGCATGAGGCATAACTTATTTCCTCAAAATAAATCATTCTGTTTTCCAGAAAGGACTAAAGTGAGATCCATGCGCACCCTGTTTTGCTTCTTGGTGCTGGTGCTTGTGCTTTGGTGTGATGCACTGAGTAGGACTGTACAGCACCTACTAGGTGGTTCACCACCCTGACTGTGGAAGCTCTGTGCCCTCATGACCTCTGTGGGGCCTTTACTTTTAGTAAGCCTTCCTAAAGTGGGTGAAGTACTCTTCTGTGCCTTCTTGGCAGAGAGCCTAACAAGTAAAAGTTAAGCTTGGCTGCTTTAGTAGAAAAGAAGAAAAATATTTCCTTGGCACTTGTGAAGGTCAGCACGACTAAGTTGCCATTAGTCACTCTCAAGTAACTTGGAAATGAGAATAGGTAGCGAGGCTCTGACTCATCCACTCCCTGATTCATTAGACACTTAGGGGGCACTTCTGTGCAGATCGTGGGAACAAGAAGAACAAGACACACTCACTGCCTGGAAGAGACTTCTAGAATAATGAGAAGGAAACACATGAACAGATATGCTAGTGCTGGTAATGACAATGAAAAAAGGAACAGTTACTAAATTCTGTTTACCATGTGCCAGGATCTATTCCAAGTGCTTTGTATCTTATATCCTCCCTCAATAACCTTAGGAAGACGGTATTATTTTCTCCGTGTTATAGATAAAGGAATTGAAGACTAAGAGTTTATAACTTGTTCAAGGTCACACGGTAATAAGTAGTAGAGCCAAATTCAGACTCAAGAAGTCGGACTCTGATACAGATGATAAGAGCTATTATAAATTAGTAACCCAGGGCTGCAGGAGCCCAGAAAGGAAATGCCAACCACTCGGTAGAAGTGAAGAAAGTTTGACCAAAGGGAAAACTGTTGGGTAGGTCTTGAGAAAGCAATTATTTCCACATAAAGATGTTGTAGTAGAAGTGTAATTGTGAAGAGGATGGAAAAAGGGATCCACGTAGTCATTTTCTGTCTGTGCAGAGGTTATAAATTGCTAGCCTGCAAGCAGAAATCTCCTGCAGATATATTGTTTTTGGCAACAACAACAAAAATGTGTGTGTGTGTGTGTGTGTGTGTATTGTTTATTCCAAGGTTGCAGGAAGGTTGGAAGCTTGTTCTGACTTCTCTGCTGCTCAGCGGTGTGACCTTGGGCAAGCCTATGAATTCTTTCAAGGGCCCTCAGTTTTCTCATTCAATTGTTTATGTTCAAATCAACTTTATTGAGATTTAATTTACATAAAATAAATTCATACATATAAAATGTAAAACTCATTAAGTCTTGACAGATAAAGACACCCATGAACCACTGCCACACCAACATGGAACTTCAGCCCCACCAGTGTCCTCCTGCCCTCTGCGGCCCATCCCACCCTCCCGTTCCTAGCCTCTGACAACTACTGACTGTCGTTTTATCACTACAGATTAGTTTGATTTCTCTGGAGTGTTACATAAATGGAATGGCATACTAGGCAGTCTTTTGTGCCTGGCTTTTGTTCATCATCGTAACACTTTTAGGATCTATCAGGGCTGTACCTCTATCAGTGGTTCACCCCCCTTTTTATTGAGTTGCATCTCACTACCTCATTAGAGTTGCTTGTAGTTATTGGCTGTTGTGAAGAAAGCTGCTGTGGATATCGTCTACAAGCCTTTGGGTGGACATTAGTTTTAATTTCTTCTGCATGAACAGATTCATTAACTTTTAAAAGAAACTATCTAGCTTTTTTCCAGTGTGGTTATATAAGTCTACATTTTCAAAAGCAGTGGATGAGCATCCTAGTTGGTTGACGTTGTTGCCAAGCCTTGGTCCTGTCAGTCTGTTAAATTTTCCACTGTCGTGGAAATATATAGCAAAACACCATGTTTTAAGCATTTTGTAAAACTGGAATCCCGTTGGGCAGGGCTTCCCACTCTAATTTCTTGATGGTCCCCAACATGACCTATTGGCTGATGGATGCCAAATTGCTGAACCCATTGTACTGCCTGCCTAGCCCTGAAATTTACAGCAGGAGTTTTACTATACTGTCTTATTTTAACTTCCCATAAAGTATTTTATTTTATTCTCTTAATAACTATGAAGTAGATATTAGCAAGCCCCCATTCACAGGTAAAGACATAAAGGCTAAGAGGAGGTAAAAGTTAAGTCATACACTTCAAAATAGCATTTAGGATATAAATTCAAGTCTGTTTGGCTCCAAGACTGGTGTTTCGCACACTGGCCTTCAGGCAGCAGAAGTCACATAGGTAAAGACAAAGAACTAGGGAGATGGCTGGCATGTTTAGAGAGCTGTACTGATCAAGTGGGTCTCTCTGTAGGACTATGGATAGTCAGGACCAGCTATATCATTTGAAACATAATACTGTCATGTCCCTTATTCAAAAAGCAGAAAAAAGTTTTGTTAAAAGTATTAAAGTATTAATTTTTCTTTTCTTCCACACACTCTCAACTTATGTGGTTTTTTTTTGTTTGTTTTTGGTTTTTTTTTAAGATTTTTATTGGGGAATTCGGGGAGGGAACAGCGTTGGGGAATCGGGGAAGGGGAACAGACAAGTTGCTGTCCTTTTGTTCTTCAGTCTAGTTGTGGAGGACGTTGCTTCACTGGCCCAAGTTGGCACCATCATTGCGCTCTTCCCGGGCGAGGCAGATCAGTCGCCGGCTTCTGGACGGCTGCTCACACTTGCTGCAGGCTACATACGGTATCCCATGGCAACACACTGCAGCAGGGGCTGCAGCCTACGCCTTCACTGGCGACTCATGGCAGCCCAGCTGCAGGTTGAGCTGTTGTTCAGCATCTTAGCTGTAGAGGGCAGTGTCACTGGCCCTCATATGTGGGATCCGAACTGGGGCCCTCTGGCGTCCCAAGCCAGTTCTTAACCATCACGCCATTCGGACGGCCCTTATGTGGTTTTTTAAAATTTGCTATTTAACGTCATTCTAAGCAAAGAAAAATTACAATTTTTAATTATTAGCATACATTTTGTTGTCATCTTTATATTGTACAATGTCAGTTTAAATGAAAATATAAGCACATTTAAGTCATATGCAGAATCATTAAAATGATACAATCGGCATTTTGTAGCTCATACATGCATATGTGTATCATTCTTACCAGAACAATAGAAACGCTGCACAGAACTAACTCAACTGGTTTTATTTCACTTTTGATGTATGCACATCGAGACAGCACTACCTTCAGCTTACTGATGAGTAGGAAAGAACTTAAAAGAAAAGAGACAATAGTTTGCATTATCTCTTCCTTTCCATCTATGCCTTGATTTTTATCATAAGTAGTTGCCTAATATGGGGACATGATACCAGTAGGAAAGGATATGATAGTATTCCTTTGTCTTTTGTGTTTCTAAAAACTCCATTGCCTCCTTCTGATAGAAGGGACACCTGGTATGAACAGAAAACATCGCCATCAAGGCCCCACTTACTCAGCCATAGAGGTAGTACACTTTGTACTTACTCTGAGTCTTGCTGAACCCCCACATATCATGGGCCCATGAGGATTCTGTGCCCATGTGGCATAGTGAACACTCTATTCAAACCGAATGGCATGTAATGGTGGACATTCATATTTGCATATATCTTCTGCTTAGGCATGTGCCTCATTGTCCCATAGGACTTCACTTACAACATATTTTCAGGGATAAACTTACTAGGAACTTCAAGATGATAACAGTAGAACATTAAACCAAGCATGGGGCCGTTCTGTGTACCAGGCCTTATGTGACTACACTGGTGGAACGCCCAAGAAACAAGAAACAAGAACAACTTACACAAATATACTTTCTTCTCAATCACCCATTCAATGAATAGTTACCAACCAACTACAGTGTGCCAAATAATGTTTTAAATGTTTGAGATCCATCAGTGGACAAGAAAAGAAAAGGAAATTCTGCCCTCATGGAGACTGCATTCTACTGTTCTTTGAGGAAAGGAGTAGGTATGTAAGATTGGAACCATCTGTTTTTACTGTAGGAATCTTAATAACTACAATTCAACTAAAAAGAACTAGACTGTGTAAAAAAAGAAAAACCAAATTATCCAACTAGATTTCCAAAGATGATTATATATTGTTGGAATTGTGATATGTAATATGAGGCTAAAGTTAGGTGTTTTTTTTTCTTGTTTGATTGTTTTTCTGGTTCAAATGTCAGGGAGCTAAATAACTTTTATCCATTTGTTTGTTTTATGTCCCCCCCTCCCCTTTCTTGGTAATCTATGTAAGCAAAAACCTGTAATTATATTTGTCCTAAATTTTCAGCATGTTTTGGTAAAACAAATGTAATACAACTCTTCATCAGTTTCCTGTAGAAATTTGTAATTGAGATGGCTCTATTATATAGTTAATAAATCACCATTTGTGGTCATTGTTCTGCCAAATCCACTTTTCAGCAAGATGAGCCATTAAGCAAAGGTCTACATTAGCAACCCCAAGAGACAGCATGGGGAGAGTGGGGCTTTTTCTAGCCCAGAGGTCCTAAAACTTTAGCATGCTCACGGTCACCTGGAGGACTGGTTACAAATCAGAGAAGTGGTGCCCGAGATTGTGCACTTCCAACAAGTTCCCAGGCAATGCTGCTGCTGCTAGTCCACTAAGCAGGCCATGCTAACTATTGGAAGTGAGAAGACAGTTTCCCTTTCACCTGCAACTCCTGTAGGTTCGTTTATACACATCATCATGGGGTGGACCGGAACACCTTTTGTACACGCCGAGTAACAGGCTAAGACTAAGAGACCAAGGTGAACTGTCATTTCTATCCGTGTGTGTGCGTGTGTGTGTGTGTGAGTGTGTGTATTTGTGTTTAAAGAGGTGAAAGTAGAGGAGTAGAGGATGGGAAAAGACACAAAGAGATGAACAAAGGAAAAGAGAGAGACAGAAACATAAAAGGAAGGATAGAAAGGAAAGAAGTCCTAAAAGAGGAGTGCCATAAT
The DNA here is from genome assembly GCF_001890085.2 of Hipposideros armiger. Classification (NCBI taxonomy): domain Eukaryota; kingdom Metazoa; phylum Chordata; class Mammalia; order Chiroptera; family Hipposideridae; genus Hipposideros; species Hipposideros armiger. Next base: position 1,544,815 of record NW_017731567.1, on the reverse strand, counting down.
CTCAAGCTGTTCCCACTTAGGAAATGAAAGAATAAAGTAAATTCAGCAAAAATATTATGGGTGGCTCAAACTCGTAAAAGCTAGTAAAAACAAAACAAAACATAATTTATCACCAAGTTACTGCACAAGCACTTTTGGTGCTTTATGTCTTTAGGACTGTGTAATGACCCTTCGTAGAAACTCTTTTCAGCGCCTTCGTAGAGATGAGGCCTCTGTCCTTTATGTCACTATCCTGAGTCAGCACAGTTGCTGGCAGGAGCATCCTGGGAAGCCATTCCCACATGATGCTAGACAGTAACTAGGCAGAAGAAGCATGTAAACATATCCCACCAATCCCCAACTACATGCCTCCCCACGTCAACGTTGTGTGAGCTGGATCCACATAAAGTTGTGGCCACTCCATTATCACCTGACATAAGTAAAAGTGTGACAGAGGGGAAATGAGAGTGTAAAGAGTGTTTACAAAACATAAAACCTGTGAACACATTGCTGTGTCCCTCAGGCCATTAAGAGGTGTGCTAGTTTCCTAGGGCTGCCATAATCAATTAACACGAACTTGGTGGCTTAAAATACTAGATGTTTATTCTCTCACAGCTCTTAAGACCAAAAGACAAACTCAAAGTGTTAGCAAGGCCACGCTCTTCCTGAAGGCTCAAGGGGGGGTCCCTTCCTTGTGTCTTCCAGCTTCTGGGGGCTCCAGGCATTTTTTAGGTTGTGGCTGTACAACTCCAGTCTGTACCTTCATCTTCTGTTTATCTGGGTGTCTCTCCTTTGTGGGTCTCTTATAGGGACACTTACCACTGGATTTGGGACCCACTGTGATAAACCAGAATAATCTCATCTCAAGATCCTTAATTACATCTACAAATTCCCTTTTTCCAAATAAGGTCACACTCATATGTTCCAGAAATTAGGATAACATGGTCATATCTTTGGAGATGTTCGGGTGGGCACCATTCAATTCACTACAGAGGGAATTCATACAAGAGATGCATTGAAATATAAGTTTCATGGGCTTATGATAAACCTGAGGTTGCAGGAAAAATAAGTAAATAACTCAAGCCAAGCTTTAGAAAATAGCTGAGCAAAAATTTAAATTTGGGTGTTCTAGGCACTTTCCCCCATGCCAATCTGCCTTTCAGTTGTATTTACAAGTCACTTAGGCAGCAGGATAATTTAGAAAACTCAAATGTTTCCTCAAAACTTTTTGCAAGGAAGAAGCAGAAATCAAATGAAGAATCATTACCTATCCACAACTATTGGGTTGTTGGAAAAGTCATGACACACGTTTGCAACAGATGGCACTAGTTCATTTTTGGAAGTATTAGAGTCATTTGCATCTATGTTATTGCTATGTCATTTGACAGCTGACAGTTCTAGTTTCGTTCTAAAAACAAAATTGAGCAATTTGGTGGAGTTTTGGAGATTTTATAACAAGTTGAAGATGGAAGACCAAACTGTGCATTTTTGCCATATTTTACTCTTTTACTTCCATAATGGGAAGAACGGGCGTCAAGCTTGTGAATAGTTGCACAAAGTTTATGGTGACAATGCTCTACAAGAATGTCAGTGCCAATGATGGTTCATGAAATTCTGTGCTGGTGATTTTGATCTCAAAGACGCTCCTCGGTCAGGGAGGCCCACTGAGGTTGATGATGACAAAATAAAGGCATTGATCAAGTCAAACCCATGTTACATGACACAAGAGATTGCAGAAACATTGACCATTCATCATTGAAGTGTTCATGACCACCTGAAGAAGCTGGAATATGTAAGCAAGCTTGATATTTGGGTTCTGCATGAACTCAAAGAAGTTCATTTGACAGTGCTTATAAACATCTGCAATATGCTCATTAAATGTGAGGAAAATGATACTTTTTTGAAGCGACTGATAACTGGTGTTGAGAAGTGGATTGTTTACAACAATGTGGTGCGCAAACGGTCTTGGTCCCGACATGATGATTCTCCTCAAACGACATTGAAAGCAGACATTCATCAGAAGAAGGTTATGCTCTCAGTGTGGTGGGATTTTGAAGGTGTCATGTTTTTCAAGCTCCTACCAAGGAACCAAACAATCAATTCGAATGTGTACTGTTGGCAATTGGACAGTTTGAACGAATCCATCATCCAGAAACTTCCAGAGCTTGTTAATTGTAAAGGAGCTGTGTTCCATTGCTATAATGTGAGACCACACACAAGTTTGATCACCCATCAAAAATTATTGGAGCTTGGATGGGATGTGTTGCCACACCCACCATACTCGCCTGACCTTGTGCGGTCAGACTTCCACTTGTTTCACTCTCTTCAAAACTCCTTTTGTGGTATAACGTTCAATTCAGATGAGGCTGTAAATCATCACCTTGTTCAGTTTTTTGCAAATAAAGACAGGTCCTTCTATGAACAAGGAATTATGAAGCTCACTGAAAGATGGCAAAAGGTTATTGAACAAAAGGGGCAATATATCATTGATTGATCTTTGTTCTTTTTGCAAATAAAAGACCTTTGAAAAACATAGACAAAATACGTCATGACTTTTCTGACAACCAATAATTCATTTAGGATACTTTATAGACATAAGTAGTGTGTGTGTGTGTGTGTGTGTGTGTGTGTGTGTGTGTGTGTGCATGTGTGTATTTGCCTTTGTTTATGTATATAATTTATATACATAATACATATTTATATATATAATAATATATAATACATATATGGTATCTCTAATCAATATATATTTATGTACAAGTATATATAATTTACAGGAAAGGAATGATGGGAATGTTCTGCAATTACCTCTAACTTAGAGATAGAAGAAAACTCAGTGGGCTTTCTGTTATAAGTGGGACAGAGGAGGCAGGAATTAAGAATGCTGACTGCACCAGCTCCCTGCTGGAGGGCCATCAGCACAGACTGAAGCAGCACCCAGGTCTCTGGCCCCCAATCTTACTCTCCATGTCCCTTGCTGCCCCCGTTCTCAGGATCTTCACTTTTCTTTTCCTTCCCAAGTCTATTTCATTTCTAGCAAACGCATCTGAATAATTTTATTTTAATTAACCTGATGGATTTAAAGGATAAGGTGTATTATGTGCAGCTCCTTTCGGAAAATATTTGATGACTCTAAAACCCATATTCTTTAAAAATTTGCTCTCACCAAGTCTTAGTATGTTATGGCTTCTGAATGTTAATTTCTTTTAGCTGTGGATTACAAATGAGAAAGGATACCAGAGTAGCAAATTGCCAAAAGCTCTTTTTGAGATCATTATGAATAATGGATATTAAATTCATTTTGCATATTTTGAAAAATTATGCAAATCATATTAAGTAACTTGTTTGTGAAGTGAGGTGTTTTGATAGAAACATTTAATTCTCTTTTTGTGACAGCAGGTAAGTAAATAGTGTTTAAACTAACCATATGCAAATCTTTAGGCTTCCTGAGATATTATAGACACCTGAGTTATCTCATAATAATATGCTTTCTGCTCATAACATTAAGGCTTTGGTGCCTTTTATCTCGACTCTTCGTATTCCAATCTTAATTCTAGTAAACTAATAATCATTTCATATACCTTCTGAAGTTATTACATTTTTCTTATTGGATATATGATTTGAATTGAGGCAGTAACCATCATATTAACTCTTCCTTGGCCAAGAGTGTGCTCTGGTTATAATTAGGTTGGTGAAGAGGCATATTCACCAAGCACTCAGAGGAATGTTGAAGTGACTGGATCCTACCTTCCAAAGGTTTAAAGTCTGGTAGGGAAGAAAAACCATGTACCCCAGCAAGCCAGGGTTTAGGCAGCATTTATGGGACAACAGGAAGGAGTAGCCACTTCTGGATTTAGGTCATGAGTGATATTCAGTGAAGACATCAGACACATTGACATTCAGGATGAAAAGTATGGCAAGATTCTGTACGTAAATAGATAACAAAAAGGAGACCATGTGATAACAGAGGGACAGAATGAGGATGAGTGACACGTGAAGGTGAGAAAAATACAGGTTATTTTGAGAAAGAAGCCGTTACTGTGTCAGACAGGAGATAAGCCACATGTGGCGATGTAGTGAAATCAAGATAATAATAATAATGTTAATGGTAATAAATACAAGAAAATAATAAAACCTACCATGTCTTCTTGAACACTTACTAGGTTCAAGACTGTGTGTTGAGTGCTTTATATTTTGTTGCTTGTCTTAATCCACTTGGGCTACTTTAACAGAATACTACAGGCTGAGTGTCTTAGAAACAATAGAAATGTATTCTCATATTCCTGAAGGCTAGAATGTCAAGATCAAGGCACCAGCAGATTTGGTGTATGGTGAGAGGCCACTTCCTGATTCATAGACAGCTGTCTTTTTCCTGTGTCCTCACATAGTGAAAGGGGCTAGGGAACTCTGTAGGGTCTCTTATGTACTCATGAGGACTCTGTCTTCACTGCCTAATCACCTCGCAAATATCCCACCTCCAAATACTATCACACTGGGGCATAAGATTTCAACATGAATTTTGGAAGGATGCAAACATTACTTCTTTTGCATTACTGCACGTTTTGCATAACCCTGGGAGGCAGAGAGGAGCTCCTTGTTCCAGATTAGAAAACCAAGGTATAGAGAGAATACACACATTTTCTACGATTATGCCACGTGGTGGAGAGTCTTAAATGTCAGATTGAAAAATCGTCTTGAATTCAGAGCCTCACTGAAGATTCTGATGTCAAGATGCAATGTGGCTTCTTCTCATATCAAAAGTGCTATAAAAATATTTTTAGTCAACAAATGTTTATCAAATGGGTTCTATGAGCCAGGTGTATTCTTGGTGCTTGGGATATATCAATAAACAAATAGAAAAAAGACCCCGCCCTTTGGAGCTTATATTCTGGTACACCTTAGAGAAGAGAATTTTATGTTAGAAGGGACAAGTGCTATGATGGGAAAAATAAATGGAACAGACTGGGTAAGATAGAGCAAGCAGGGATTCCAGGTGCAAAGTTTAATAGGATGACCAGAGTGGGCTGCATTAAAAAGTAAGATTTGAGCAAAAACCTGAAGAAAGTGAATGTGTTAACCATGTAGATATCTGGAGAGGAGTGCTCCAGGTCCAGGGTCGGCAAACTTTTGAGACGGAAGAGCTGCCAGGGGTCAGCAAACTGCTGCTCGCGAGCTGTAGGCTCTGAAGTAAAATTGAAAATGAAAATAAAACTATCATAGTTTCATTTATAAAATTTTTAAAGGGTATTATTCACATATTGGTGATTATGTAAAATATATGTATGGCTCTCGAATAATATTTAAATTGCTGTGAGGGACAGGATTGGCTCTTCCAGGGGTCGGCAAACTTTTGAGATGGAACGTACCCAAAGAGCCGCATGGGGCTCATGAGCCGCAGTTTGCTGACCCTTGCTCCAGGTAATAGGGTTAGTGTGGATACTCTAAAGTGACTGTGTCTAAAATGGTTGAGGAATTACAAGAGGCCACTGTGACTGGAGAGAGCTGAAAAAGAAGGGAGAGTGATAGGAGATGAGATCAAAGGAGTAACTTTGGGATTAAAAAAAAAATCACATAATCTTGCAGACTGTAAAGATGTTGGCTTTCCTGCTAAGTGAAATAGGGAGCCACTTATTTCAGGGTCGGGAGCAGAGGAATGACCAGGTTTGCCTTACCTTTCAAAAGAACCAGTCTGTTGAGAAAAGGCAGGTGAGGAAGATGTTTTAGGAAGCTCCTGCAGTAGTCCACCAGAAAGAAAATGGTGGCTTCAAACCAGGACGGGAATAGGAGAAGTAATGAGAACTGGTTGGGTTTTGGATATAATTTGAAGGTAGAGCAAAAACAAACAAACAAAAACTTGTTATTGATTGTAGGGTGTGAAATAAAAAGAGAGTCAAGGATCACTTGAACATTTCGGGCCTGAGAATCTGAAAGATTGGAGTTGACATCAAATGGGAATTACTTCTGTAACTCAAGTAATTATAGGAAGAACATCCCCCCACAATGTAAGTAAGGGTCCTGACTCTAGATGGATTGGGACAGACTTGATGTTTATTGTCTAGACATAATTATAATAGTGTTGTTTTCATTGGTCCCAGTTTGAATGATACATTTTATGGGTACTCTAGAGGACAGTGTCATGTGCTATCGAGATCCCCTATCAATGAAAGACTTGTTCAACTTGTCGGGTGTACTATTGGCAGGCAACCCTCAGCTGTCCGCCTCTTCAGAGATTGCTTGGCTGCAATGAGCCACCTCTCACCACCCAAGGCCATCCTTCCTGGGATGCCTCACATCCGATGATTGATCATTGAAGGAGGATAAAGGCCTGCCATCTTGACCCAATGGGGACAACTTTAAAGGGTCATTCTTGTGGCAGAGGTGCTATTGGGTTGGCTTGGTGTGTTGTTGAGCCTGAACCATAGTCATTGCATAAGTTTTCTACTGCTGCCATAGCAAATTACCACAAACATAGTAGCATAAAAGGGTGAACATTTATTATGTTACAGTTTTGTTGTTTGGAAGTCTGACACAGGTTTCACATGACTAAAATCAAGGTGTCACCAGGGCTTTGTTTCTTTCTGCAGCCTCCATTAAATTAATTTCCTTGCTTTTCTTAGCTTTAGAGGCCACCCAAATTCTTTGCCTCGTGGCCCCTTCCTTCATCGTCAAAGCCAGAAAAGTTTGGTTGAATCTTTCCCAAATTGCATCACTCTGACATTGACTCTTCTGTTTTTAATGACTTTTATGATTACATTGAGCCCAGCAGGAGAATTCAGGGAAATCTCCTTATCTTAGTCAGCTGATGAGCAACTTTTATTCAAACTATGACCTTAATTTCCCTTTGCCTTATAACCTGACATTATAGGTTTCACAGATTAGAATATGGGTATCTTTGAGAGTCCATTATTCTGCCTACCACCCTTCTCTCTCTGCTCAATTCTACTTCTTTCCCCTCTTTTACAGGTATTGGCCAGTGGCATACTTGAATAGATCTCCTGCATGGTAAACTTTGTCTCAGATCCTGAGGACCTCAAGACAGTTATCCTAACAAAGGTTAATGTTTTATGCAAACCATAATAGGTATCCACTTGTGGTCTTCCCTTTGCTCTTGTATCACCCTTTATCCCTTATATTCAATCGTGTCCTTGTATTGGCTCTAAGCATGCCTCATTCTCTCCTCTTCTGACACGAGCTTCCTCTCACATTACCATCAAATTTATGTTCTTTTTTTTTAATTTCAGCTTTATTGAGATACAATTGACATAAAAATTGTAAGATTTAAAGTGTACATCATGATGACTTATTATACATATATATTATGAAAAGATTTCCCCATCTAGTTAATTAATACATACATCTCCTCACATATTATTTATTATTATTATTATTATTATTATTGTTATTATCAGTTTATTTTTTGGTGAGAACATTTAAGTTTCAACCTCTTAGCAAATTCCGGTTACACAGTATAGTGTTATAAATTGTAGTTGTCATGTTTTACATTAGGTCCTCAGGTCCTATTCATTTTATAGCTGAAACTTTGTACCTTCTAGCAAGCTCCCCTATTTCTTCCACACTCAACATCTCACAACTATTTTTCTACTCTCTGTTAGTTTGACTCCACCCCCCCCCCCGATTACATATATAAGATACCATGCAGTATTTTCTTTCTCTTTCTGGCTTATTTCACTTAGCATAGTGCCCTCAAGTTCTACCCATGTTGTCATAAATGACAGAATTTCCTTCTTTCTCATGGATGAAAAATATTCCTTTGTATAATACCCCATCTTCTTCATCCATTCTTCTGCTGACAGACACTTAGGTTGTTCCCATATCTTGGCTATTGTGAATAATGCTGCAATAAAGATGGATTACAGATATCTCTTTGATATTCTGTTTTCATTTCCTTTGGATGTACACCCCGAAGTAGGGTTGCTAGATCATATGGTAGTTATTGTTAGTTTCATTTTTAATTTTTTGAGGAACCTCCATATTGTTTCCTATAGTGGTTGCACCAATTTACATCCCCACCAACAGTGCACAAGGGTTTTCTTTTCTCCATGTCCTCACCAACACTTCTTATCTCATGTCTTTTTGATAATAGCCATTGTAACAGGTGTGAGATGGTACCTCATTGTGGTTTTGATTTGCATTTTTCTGGAGATTGGTGATGTTGAGCATCTTTTCATGTACCTATTGGCCTTTTGGATGTCTTCTCTGGAAAAAATGTCTGTTCAGATCCTCTGCCAATTTTTAATCAAATTATTTGTTTATTTTGATTATTGAATTATATGAGTTTCTTATATATTTTGGTTATTAACCCCTTATCAAATATTGAGTTGCAAATATTTTCTCTTATACTGTAGATTGTCTTGTAATTTTGTTGATTATTTCCTTAGCTATACAGAAGCTTTTTAGTTTGATGTAGTTCTACTTGCTTATTTTTTGCTTTTGTTGACTGTGCTTTACGTGTAAAAAAAAAAAATCACTGCCAAGACCAATGTCCAGGATCTTACCCCATATGTTTTCTTCTAGAAGTTTTATGGTTTTAGGTATTTATCCACTTTGAGTTGATTTTTGTATATGGTATAAGATAGGGGTTCAGTTTCACTTTTTTGCATGTGGCTGTGCAGTTTCCCAACAGTGTTTATTGAAGAGACTGTCCTTTCCCTATTGTATATTTTTGGCTCCTCTGTTGTAAATTAATTGACATGTATGGGTTTATTTCTGGAGTCGTTATTCTGTTCTATTCCATGTGTGCCTGTTTTTAAGCCAATGCCATAATGTTTTGATTTCTGTAGCTTTGTAACATAGTTTGAAGTTAGGAAGTGTGATGCGTTCAGCTTTGTTCTTTTTTCTCAAGGTTGCTTTAGCTACTTGGGGTCTTTTGTGGTTCCATATGGATTTTAGAATTGTTTTTCTATTTCTGTGAAAAATGCCATTGAAATTTTAATAGGGATTGCATTGAATCTGTAAATTGCTTTGGGTAGCTTGGGCATTTTAACAATATTAATTCTTTGAAACTATGAACACAAAATACAGAGGGTGCCAAAAAATCTACACACATTTTAAGAAAGGAAACTGTATTAAAATTGTAATACTCAATATATGTCGATAACAAAAGATGCATACAAGTCACATTTGACTCCTGCAATTACAAGAGGTGCTCAAAGTGGTTACCATCAGTGTCCAGACACTTCTGATTATGGTGAACTACTGCTTTAGCAACACTAACCAAAGTGTCCAATTGTATAAAATTTTTGGCACTCCTAGTTTATATCCATTTATTGTGTCTTCTTCAATGTATTTCATCAATGCTATAATTTTCAGTGTACAGCACTTTCACCTCCTTGGTTAAATTATTCCCGAGTATTGTATTCCTTTGGATGTCCATGTAAATGGGATTGTCTTCTTAATACCTTTTTCTGAGAGTCTGTTATTTGCATATAGAAACACAACTGACTTTTTTGTAATACAATTGACTTTTGTATATAGATTTTGTACCTGCAACTTTACTGATTTTTTTCCTAGTTCTAACAGTTTTTTGGTGGTGTCTTTAGGGTTTTCTATATGTAATATCATGTCATCTGTAGAGACATTTTTACTTCTTCCTTTTTTATTTGTAGACCTTTTCTTTTTCATACTTAATTTCACTATCTAGAACTTCTAGTACTATGTTGAATAAAAGTAGAGAAAGTGGGAATCCTGATTTTGTTCCTGATAGACCCCAAAAGGAAAATCCAGACCACATGGCTTCACTGGTGAATTCCACCAAGCATTTAAAGAAAAATTAATACCAATCATACTCATACTCCTCCAAAATATTGAAGAGGAGAGAGCACTTTCAAACTCATTCTCAGCATTACTCTGATAGCAAAACAGACAAGGACACTACAAGAAAAGAAAATCACAGGCCAACATCCCTGATGAACACAGATGCAAGCAAAAATCCTCCATAAAATATTAGCAAACCAAATTCAACAATACATTAAAAGGATCATAAACCATGACTAAGTGGGATTTATTCCAGGGATGCAGGGATAGCTCTACATCTGCAAATCAATCAGTGTGATGTACCACATTAACCAAATGAAGGGTAGAAGTCATATGATCATCTCAAAAGATGCAAAACAAAAACACTTGACAAGAGCATCCTCCTGCTGAGTGAGCACAGAACTGCTCAGCCAACCCACAAAGTCATGAGAAATAATAAAGCATGATTTAAAGCCACTGTGTTGGGGTAGTTGCTTATAGAGCAATAGGTATTAGATACAGATATACCGTATTTCCCCATGTATAAGACACACATTTTTTCGAAAACTTTGGGGTCTAAAAACTGGGTGTGTCTTATACAGTGGTTGTAGATTTCAAACGCCATAGATGGAACTGAGGACAAGGCAATCTATGAAGACATCAGACACAAATGAGGACAAGTTAATGGTTGGGAGTTTAGACAGTGATGAGGAGTTGTATGAATTTTATGATGAATGAAACTTGAATTCAATAACTTTATGTAATATATATTTTTTCAAATTTTGAGCCCCAAAATTAAGGTGCATCTTATACATGGGGAAATACAGTATATATATATATATATACACACCTACCATAGGTAGGTAGATAGATAGATAATAAATAGGTAGATAAATAGATAGATAGATAGATAGATAGATCGATAGATAGATCGATAGATAGATAGATAGATTTAACGCCTAATGTGCATTAGTCTAGTGATGACTAAAAAATACTGCAATGAAAAAAACCTTCTTCACTTTGTTTACTCTGATCAAATTTATTTGACTAAAGAAGTATTTGTTGTTGCTACTTACAAACTTTGTTCAGATTTCTAGTGCTAAACTTTCTTTGTCAATCCAGATTCTTAGGATCAGTCTGCAACTTACTCTTTATCACTATTTCTCATTGTTTCATATACAATCCAGTTTTTCCAATGCAACTATCTTCCCTTCTTGATCATTCTAACTTCTTCCTTGACCTTGGCTGAGTTGTTCACCTTTGCTTTCTCAGTTTCTACTCATCTTTCAAGGACTATTTAAAATTGTACCTCTTTTATGAAATTTTTACAGATTGTCTTTTGTAAGTTATCAAATTATCTTATGGAATATATACCAGTTATCTCATCAAAGCACCTCAGTTACTTTGTATGTACCTGCTATATGTCAGGGACCATGTTGAGACCTGGAGCTGTGATGGAGAGTAAGACAGCTGTGATCTCAAGATTCTCAGGTTGTTGCATTTTGGTTATTTGTGTATTACTGGCCTGGATGTCCCATGAGGGCAGAGTGGGTTTATTAAATACATTTTAAAATTTTTAGTGCTTTCTTTCTTTGGGTAAATTTCCAAGAGTTATTTGTAGACTAAGTGAATGAATAATGCAAATAATTGGAGTTTAATATTCATCATTTAATCTATTGCATAACAGTAAGTCCTTTAGAAGCTACAAATTTTTGCAACCAACCCCTAATGCAAATTATGGGGCAAAGAGCTTGAAATGGTCATTGAGCAAGTCTTCACTACATTAACTCAAACAATTGTTCACATGAATAGTCAGCCTCGATAAAAACACAGTTCATGAACTTTTTATAAGCTTCAAGTGCTTGCCTCTTTTGTTTGTTTGTTTGTTTTCATTAGAAGTCCATATGATAAAGCAGCATTTCAATAAGGCCAGGATAAACATTTAATTACCACAATTAGTGACTTAAAACAACACAAATATATTAACTAGCTTCAGTCAGAATCCGACAGGAGTCTTACCAGGCTAAAATCAAGGTTGTCAGCCAGACTGTGTTTCCTCCTGGGGGCTGGAGGGAAAAACCAGCCTCCTTGCCTTTTCCTGCTTCAAGAGACCACTCTTCCTCCAACTTAAAAGCCCACGACGTAATGTTTCTCTGACCATTCTTCTACTGTTCCCTCTTTTTCTGAGCATAGCTGGGAAGGTTCTCCCCTTTTAATAACTTTTTAAACTAGATTGGGCCCAGGATAATCTTCCCGTCTCAATGTCCATGAAGTCAGTCACATCTGCAAAATCCTTTCTGTGAAGGCCATGTATTCACAGATGCTGGACATTAGCATCTGGACATCTTTGATGGGCTATTATTCTGCCTCTGCAACTAAGATGTCAACTGTTTTTAAAATTTATTATTATATATAAGACACTAAAAAACCTTGTATGCAGATATTAGCCCCATTTTGTAGATGAAGAAACTGAACAGGCCATTTAACTTGCCTAGGATCATGCTCTCAGCTTCAGCCACAGGATGTATGCTGTCACAACCTTAATGCTACAACTGCTCTCCTAGAGTGATGTGCTGTTAGAGAGAGCAAGGTGTAGACAGTTCTTCCTGATGTAGGAATAATGCAAGAGTAAGGCTTCAAGGAGAGGTGATGTTTAAACTGTGTTTTTAAGGATTTCACTATGAACAGTAGGTTGGAGAAACAAAGGAAGTGAATGTACTACAGACATGAACGTGATTGGAGTGGATGTTTCTGAAACACTGAATGAGATGTGAGGCCACATCTAGAAAGCCCTAGCTGTCGATGACCCTGAGAAGTCACTTTACCTCATTGGATGTGATTCCTAGTCTAGAAAAGTTTGCATTGCCAATACATAACACATTTCCTACCATATTGTAGGTGCTAACAAAATGTTAAATCGAAGTGAACAATTACAATCTGAATATCTGTTTTAAGAGATAAGGAGACTGCTTACATAGATACATTATATTCATTGATTGCATGTTCATGGAGACTGGAGTTATCTAATGAGTTTTAAGTATAGCATTTACAAAGCACCCATATTTCATTTATAAAAGGCCAAATTAAGACATTCAGAAAACAATTTGGGAACCCAGATGCCATGGGACAGATGAATGAGTTAAAGGAAGAAAGGGAATGACTTAGGAAATGTATCTAATGATGTGAGAAGGAATTTAGAATTAGTTAAATTAGATATGTGCAAGTTATTTACTAGAGTACATCAAGTGCATGTTAAGTGAGATGAATCTAGAAAATGTAGTCACCAAGTCTTATATAAATGTAGGTTATGGGAGTGTGCCTGAGGAAGTCAATTAGGAAGAGAATGACAACCGGCCCCCAACCCCAAGTGATAAGTGGATGCATAGGTGGGAAGAAGAGACCCGGGGAATATGGCTCTATTCTGGATTGAAAAGAAAAATAACGGAGGAATAAAGAAGAGAAAGCACACTTCTTGTATATTTAGCTGGGAGGAAAGACACATTCAGAATAAAGAAATCCCTTGAGTGTAACCAATTACAAAAAGACAAAACAAACCAACAAACAGAAAAACATCTCAGATCTTAATTTCTTTTTTGTTTTTTTAGTTAAAGTTTATTGGGGTGACAATGTTAGCAAAGTTACATAGGTTTCAGGTGTAAAATTCTTTAATATGTCATCTAAATCTCACATTGTGTGCTCACCACCCAGGGTCAGTTCTCCTTCCATCACCATATATTTGATCCCTTTTACCCTCATCTACCACCCCCCTCTCCCCTTATCCTCTGGTAACCACTAAACTATTGCCTGTGTCTATGAGTTTTTGTTTCTTCATTTGTTTGCCTTTTTCCTTTGTTGTTTTCAGTTTTCTATACCACATGCCAGTGAAATCATATGGTTCTTGACTTTTTCTGACTGATTGATTTTGCTTAGCATAATAATCTCAAGATCCATCCATATTGTCGCAAATGGCACTGTTTCATTTTTTTCTTATGGCAGAGTAGTATTCCATTATGTATATATACCACATCTTCTTTATCCAGTCATCTTTACATTTGGCAGCAGGTACACAGCCTGCTGTCACAGAATGGGGTGGCATCTGATTACCAGAATGGCGGAGTCCAGGTTATTGAGAATGGTTTCCTTATACATGAGAGCTTCTAGAGAGAAAGGAAGGACAGCGCCATGTTTCAAAGGCAGTAACCTAAAAGGAATGCCGTTCTTTAAATTCCTCTGCAGAAGTGAGGCCTTCATAGAGGGAATTCAAGTGTATTTCCTTGGGTCTTTCACTTCACCCCAAACAAGATTGGGAGAATCTGCATGCACAGCCCACGGAAAAGGCCTAGTGAAGCTTGATGGGCTACAGTGATGGATGGGTGGTCAGGATTAGAAGCATGTTAAATAGAAGGAAAGAAGGTGTTAATTCTATGTAATTACATTCAGTAGACGTATATGTGGAGCTATGAATATTGTAAACATGAAGGGGACAGTGTTGGGTTTAAGAAAAATTGCTTAGAGGTCATAAAGGTGATAGTTCAGATACTAGATTCTCTACTTACTAATCTGTGTACATGGCCAATTTATTTAATGCCCTCAGATCCTCAGGGCTCTTACCTGTGAGATGGAGATAATACCAACTTCAGTAATGTTACAAGGTCAGAAACAAAATGTGTAATAAAGAATGTAATGATAGCACAGTTTCTCGGTTACTCTCACTAAATTTTCACTAAATGAGTGCTGAATAATATATAATATGCATGTTACAGTAAGTATAAGATGGAAATGCACTTTTTTTTTCTATACCTTCAGGGTATAGCTCCCTTCAGAACATTCTGCCTGCCACATTCTACCTGAAAAGGGGGTCTTATATGACTCAAAGCTTTGAACCAGAGTAAAAATAAACATGAACGGGTCTATTTCTGTAACAGGGCCTTTGTGTATTCTCTGCCCCCCACCTGTATTTGCACATGTAGAGATAACTTCACAGTTGGATGCCTAGTCTACAGTTTATGTTAATAAACTGCTATTCCATGACCCTTTTACACCATGGACTAGGGAGAGGTTATAGTTTATTATTTCTGTTTTATGGATTATATCACTGAAACTCTAAACCTTAAATGGCTTCATTTTGACCCCAACATTTTAGTTCATGGAATCTATCCCAAATAAATAATCAGAGAAGGGGCTAAAGATTTATGTACAGGAATGTTCATCATGGTGTTATTTATTATAGAAAAACGTACAGGAAAAATCCCAAATATTCAAGTTTAGGAGATTTATTAAATACATTATGGTCTACTCGGGTGATGGGATTTGTTAAATAGTGAAATGACATTTTTAGAAGGCTATTTCATGATATAATGCTGAGTAAAGACAACATGATTCAAAACTGTTTATATAAGTGTAGTAAAAGATTTTAAAACAATTTTACAAATTACCAACTGAAGCAAATACACTAAAATGCTTTCATTCCTTTCACTTTTCAATGCTTGGATTATAGGATGTTTAAAACAATGTTTCCTATCTGAGTAAAGATATCTGCAATAAGCATAAATTGTTTTGTTATTAGAACAAGATAAAAGTATACATAATTTTTTGAAAAAAAAGGTTGTCTGTTGACATTGAAGAACTGAATATAAATGCCACCTCTAAAAAGTACATTAAAAAGTACATATTTTAATAACATATATATGCATTCTGTTAAACCAGAATGTCCAAGTATATATACATATATATTATATGTTTCAGAATATATAATATATATACTTCAATACTGTTATGATTATGTACTGTATATTAATATATATCATATAGCATATAACAATAGTATATATAATATTTTAATTGTATATAAAATTTAAATTAGTTTTAGTTTAGTTTTAATCATGTATAAAAACCAGATTCTGATTTACCAGAATAAATTATCTGCATGCTTGCTCAGTCACTATTCTCTGTTATCCCATGGATGGAGAGGAAAGAAATAATGGGAATTTGTATGTAGTGGTGCATTCATTTGTTACATGAAAACCCTTCCCAAGACCTATCCCTGGAATGGTTGTACTAGTTTGATGTGTATTTCAAGTAAACACTTATTATCAGCCTTTATAAAACAATGGACAACATTTTCAAAATGTATGCAGAAACTTCTACTAACATTTCATGTCTTGTAAAAGAGTTAATTAAAATGTGTATGTGATGATCTTTGCTTTAGCTCTTTTGGACTTTAAATTAGGATTTCCAAACTTTAATGCTATTGACTTTGGGGGCTGGAAAATTCTTTGCTGTGCATTGTAGGATGTTTAGCAGCATCCATGGTCTCTATCCCTCCCAGTCGTGAAAACTAAAAAATGTCTCCAGACATTGCCAATTGCCTCTTGGGACAAGATTTCTCCCAGTTGAGAACCACTGTATTAAATAATAAGTGTGTGACTGAGAATTTAATATGTTAACTGGAAAATCTCAGTGGTCTCATTTTCTAAACTCATTTAGTTCTTGTGAAAATAACATTGACTTTAAGTTTGTATTGTTTTTGTTGTACTAGTTATATCTAGACAGTCAATCATGTTTGAAGATGTCTAATTAAAAGAAATAACTATTTCAAAATTTAATTGAATGGAAAGGCTGACAATTAACTGCTTATCTGATTTTAATCATTTTCTTCTCCCAATCAGTTTGTGTGTAGAAAAATATTCAATCTAACACATCACAGGATAGCCCAGCCAATAATTTACTCAGTTACTCAGTTTTAATGGAGAAATAAGCCTAGTTTCATAATGAGAAAAACATCTGTGTGTAGTGTGCCTGTGTAACTTTGGGCAGATCACTAAATTTCTCTTGGCTGTATTTTTTTTTTCTGTATAAAAAATTGGAGTTGATATCGACATCCTTTAAAGATTTTGAGGGTTAAACAGAAAAGAGGTAAACCTTGCAATATTAAATCCATTATTAAATCTACTACTTAGCAGTCACAGTGGTAACTTATAGGGCTACAAAGATGAATTAGATCTTTTCGTTGCCTTCAAGCAGCTCACAGCCTGATGGATGAGACACACATGCAAACAGTGGCCACAAGCTGTTTCAAGGGTGAACAACCATCCTAGCTTGCTTGGGACTGAACGATTTCCTGGGCAAAAGACTTTCCATGCTAAGCCAGGAAGAGTCACGTGTAACCAGGGACCATTGGTGACCCTAACAGCGCGTGCTTTCACTAGATTCTGCAAGAGCTCAAAAGAAGAGCTGATTTGACTTTGCTGGTTGGGTTTTAAGATTCAGAAAGGCTGTCACATTTTGACTTTTTGAAGATGAAGTAAGGATTTGAGTGAGACAGGCTTTCTGGCAGAGGAAGTCAGGTGCTGAGCACAAACAATTAGAGAGCATATCAAATAGGGTGCGGATAATTTTATCGGTAGCAGAGTTGGAAGAAAGCATGTTCCAAGACGTAGTGGAGGGCTGGCCACTGGAGGTCTTGTAAGTCATGTTTAGGAGTCTAGGCATTTAACCTTCAGGCTGCACACAGTATGAACTCACTTTAACCAGGAAGTGACATCATCCAATGGGTTTAAGGAAGATAATCCTAACATTAAAATATAGGGTGGATTGACATGAGGCACGTCAGAAGACTCGGGGTCCTGTCAGAAATCTGTTTCCAAGGCATTGTGAATAGAAAAGCATGATGACTTCAGGAAAAACATGGGGATGGAGGTACACAAGAAATAAAACTTAGTGACAGATTGAATGTAGGGCACAGGGCAGGAAGCAGTTGATGACAATGTCTAAGTTCTTGTCAGTGATTAGAATACTAACATGATGGAGCCATTCACCAAGTTAAAAATATGGAAAGAAATGGAGTCAGTCATGCAGGGCAGGGTGGGAAAAGACAATCTTCTTATTAGCTGCCTTCAACTTGGGGCACATGCATGATCCCAGGTTGGCAGTCAGAAGCATAGGTTGAAGAACTGAGCTTTAGGCTGGAAATGAAACTTTATGTCATCTGCACAAAAGTCATTGTTTAATTTGTGGGACTTACAAGTATGTGAGATCTCCCAAAGAGATTATGAGGGTTTGAAGAGCAAAGTGCTGAGCAGCGGGCTGCTGTAGGAAGGTTCCTCTCTTTCTTTGTGGGTTTTTGTTGATTTCGTGTCAGGAGAGACTGATTCTCACGAATAAATATTGAAGGATTTTGACTTTGCCATATCTGGTTTTAAAGAAATTTTCTTTGATACTAATTTTGTTCTGACGTCTTGAATTTGTTAAGGGACACCTTTGTAGTACTCATAGTCACTAATATCCATAAAGAAGGAAGAAAAAAAAGATTTGATTAAAGTTAGTGCAGCTGGAGAAAAGATACCAGCAACCAATTACCTCACACTTTCCCGAAAGTTCCCTGAGTTCATTTCTTGTTATTTTGGGTATGGGTGAAAAGAGACAGCAACTGAAATCACCTTCATGTTGTTTGGCCAAGAGCTCAGCTTCCTAAGTGTAACCGAAATAAGCATAGCTCTTTCTCGAGCCAAGAATTAAAGCAGTGAATTCAGCCATCAGTTCCCATTGCATGTGATGTGTAATCTAACAAATTTTCAAACAAGCACTCTGGAAACAATTAAAAGTAAGCAAGCTGCCCTGATCAAAGGCGGCTGATGTTTTCAATTGCATTTTGGTCACCCACAACTAGCCTTCTAGAATGTGCCTTGCCCTTTTGGGGCCTGGAGCAGAAAAAAAGAAAGTTTTTGCTGTCCCTCCCCGTGTGAGTTTAAGTCCGTGGGTCATTAGGAAGCAAACACATTAGGACTAAAAAAATAATTGTTTGGTTTATTGCCACTTGGGGATTCAGCCTGAATCAGACCTCAGCTGCAGTGTGGCAAAAGTGCACGCAATGCTCTATAACAACAGTTTGCTGATATGTCACTGTCAGAAGCATATGGTGATACTGTTATCCTCCCAAACAAACATGCAATTTGTGCTAATTCCAGAAAGACAAATACCATCATATTTACAAAATGTACTTTGGGTTTCCATGCAAACCTGGGAGATACAAGTAAACATGTTTTGTGCATCATTCCAGCTCTGCACATCCTCTCAATTTAAAATCATAGGTGATCTTTATCTCGCAGGCAGGAATCCTCCATGTTTGACAGGACGTGGCCAGAAAATTGGGGGCCCATTTCACTCTGTGTCCAACCAGGGAATGTTTAAATGCTGTTTATGACTTTAGGCAAGACCCCCACTTTGGTTTACACATGTATTTTCGGTGCAGGGAACTCTTAATATGAGGCAACAATAAAAAAAAAAAAAAGATGAGACAAGTCCTATTGGCCTGCCTCCATGTCAGTAAACATACACTTACAAAGTTGTAGTAATGGAAGAAAGTGGAACTATCCAGTCCAAACCCTCATTTTGCAAAAGAGGAGAACATGGCCAAAAGATTTAGCTGACGGTCTCTGAGTTAATTAGTGGCAGGTACAGAATGGATCCTGGGTGTTTGGATTCCCACTAACATTCTTTCCATAGCACCACAGAACCTCCATTATAAAAAGATAAAACGTTAAAGAAAAAGTCCAAGGAACATTAGCCATGCTAAAATAATTAGCCATGCTAAAATACAAACTATGCTGCAGTAGTACATAAGGAAATTACAAGTGCCTGGGATTCACAGAGGTCACTGTGTTACTACCTAAATTTAGTCTTAAAAAAAATCTTCATCATCAGATTTGAATCCAGGTGTTGTAACTATTGAATGACCCCTTGCAATAAAATAGATTATGTGGTAGATGGAGTTAGTGATCCCAATCCTTCTGTCCCCTAGGGTATTATTGCACATCCGTACCCTTGCATTGCTCTTGTGTAGGTGGAGTCTTCTTCCCTGTATCTTGACTTTGGCCTTGATGTATTGTAGAGGTCAGGGCTCTCCAAAGGTTTGGGTGTTAGTAGATGTGATGGCAGAGGCTTGAAGAGTGCGTGTACGATCAAAGTTGCCCGTATGTGCTCTTGACTTTCCGCATGAGAACATACCTAGGGCAACCATTGGTCTTACCCGGAATCAGAGTCAAGTACAGCCAAGACCAACCTTGATGCACTGAACTCCAGCTAGCCACAGGTGTGTAAGTGGGAAATCATTGTTTATTGTATATAGCCTTTCAGGTTTGGTAGTTGATTTAATATCATTATTATGATGATAGTGACAGATGCACACTATTTTCAGTGTGAATCCACTTATGCGACACTGAGGTCCTGAGGTCAGGAACCCCGTGATGGGATTACTGTCCTTATTTTAAACACTAAATAAATAAATATATACATACATACATACATACACACATACATACATAAGAGGAGAGAGCAGAGTTCCCTTTCTCTGCCATGTCAGGACGCTGGGACATGAGCTGTCTGCATGCCAGGAAGAAGGCTCTCCCCAGGAACCGCATCTGCTAGCGCCTTGCTCTTGGACGTCCCAGCCTCCAGGACTGTGAGAAAGAAATGTCTGTCATTTAGCCACCCACCTGTGGTATTTTGTTATAGCAGCCCAAGCTGACTAATGTACAGTTCAGTGACAATTAAGTATTAAAAAGCATGTCCTTGATCTTTCCATCCACCACGAGAAGGTGCACAGAGACATTTTCTCCAATGAATTCCACCTCAGTCACGTTTCTGTACCCTATTATAGACTGACAACCTGGCTGGTCAAACCCTTAATCCACTTCTGGTTTGGTATCCCAACAAGGTGGGTGGAACCAGTGATTAGGAATCTAGACTCATGTATAGAAAAGACAAGAGCTGGGGGTGGGAATACCTAGAAAGTGCTCCAAGGTGAGACAAGACCTGGCCCTTGGAGGGTAGCATGGCTATGATCAACAGAATACCAGTGGGGCCCTCAGATACGCGGTGAGCACATAGCACGCTCTCTGCCCTGGGCTAAGATCTGGGGACAGGATTCTGAGGAGACGTGACCCCTCCCTTTGGAGGACTTACATTGTAATGGTGATGGCAGTGAATGACACATAAGTAGATAATATAATGTGGTCAGCAATAAGGTGGTGATTGGCAGGGCTCACCCTTCACTTCTGGTCTTTACTGAAATACCACGTTAATCAGAGGCTTTCGAGGCCCCTTTGTATCAAATTATATCTCCCCTGATATCTCTTATCTTCCTACCTGCTGTACCTTTCTGCTCAGAAACTATGCAACACATTTTTATTTTACTTATTTTTCTAGTTTGTTGTCTTTCTTCCCTGTTTTAATGTAAGGTGTCTAAAGATATGATTTTTACCTGTTTTGATTTGGTTCATTTTGTTGTTATTGCTCTTTCTTTTCAATGCTGTATAACTTATATCGGAAAGAGTACCTAGCGTGTATGTTCTGAAAACAAAAATATGAAATGAATGAGTTCATAAGAAGTTCTTGGTGTGTAGGAGTGGGTCCTGCTTGCCTTCTTCAAGACTTAGAAGTTTCCACCAGAAAATCATAACAAAACTGAAGCTTGAAGCATATTTAAGTGTTAGCTCCTTGTAGAAAGGCAAGGGATGCTCTAAGACAATCAGTGAGGCCTGGACGGGGTGGTGTGCACACAAAGAAGCAGCTCAGTACCAGTTATCACGTTGATTCTGTGAAGGTGGAACTATTTTGCTTAATGGGTGTATTTCTGGATACTTGGACTTTGTCAGAATTTATTACAAGAGCAAGTAGATAAATAAATGACTTTTTTTTTCCAACCAGATATTTGATGAAACTCATTCGAACTTGGCATCAAAAAGAAGAACTCCTTTGTGGTAGGGATGCAAATTCAGGAATTTGAAGTAAAAATATCCCGGATCAGAAAGGTGGCCCTGGTGGGTGGGGGAGGAAGTCCCGGGTCTTGGGGAGTAAGTCGGGGGGTCTAGGGAGGTTGACATTTCAAGCCCAATGCTATGGGCCAAGGTCGCCTCAGCTTCAGGTTACAATTGGCTTTGAAAGCGGAAACACAGATGGGAGGGGGTCTGGACACCTTCAAAGCTGGGGAAGGCAGATGTTTCATCGTGGTGGCCAGGCTCCTTGGAAGAGAGGCCATCCATTAGAGCAGATATGGAAATATCCAAACAGAATGATTGGACCACAGCTAATTATATTTTAATTATGAATGGAGGCTATTTTAATAATAGCTCCATACTCTTTTATGGAAAGCTTACTCTCTCAGGGCCTCATTTGATCCTTGCAATAACCCCATGTGCCAAATAGTAGTTTTAAATTGTTCCTTAGGAGGAAAATGAAGTTAGAGAGGTTAAGTAACTTATCTGACATCACTCAGCTGGAAAGTAGAGAAGTAGAAAGCATTCATTTGTTTATTCTTTTTTCCCTCTCGTTTGGCAACAAATAAACATGGAGCGTCTGCTAGCCCTCTGTGAGTCCTAAGAATGTATTGTGAGTAAAACTGCCACATACTTGCCCTCATGTTAGTTGGACCTACAGCTAAGCACAGTGTAAATTCAAAGGCTGCTGGACACCTGAACCTATGCTTCAAGCTGTTAACCTACGGGTGAGAGGGAAAAGAAAGGGGATGGATGGGGTGAGAGTAAGGAGAGGAAGGAGCCATTCACAACTGCTGTTCTCCGGACAGGGAAGGCATGAGAAAGTATAATAATTATTTGCCTTGCCCCCAACAGCAAGTGGGAACTCAGTCATTTATTTAGTCCGTTGATTCAACAAATGTTTATAGAGTACTTACAATGGTTCTGGGCCCGTTCAAGCCGCTGAGGATACAGTAGTAAACAAGACATCGCATGAGTAATTCAGTAATGTCAGGTTGGAATAGCGCCCGTGACAAAGACTGTTGAGGCTTCTTTGAGAGCAGCATTAGACAGGGCGTCAGGGAAAAAGTATATCGGAGTTGAGATCTGAATACAAGAAGAAGGCGTCCATGGAAGAGATTGCTCAGGCCGAGGCTGAGGACAGGGGAAGAGTTATTCCAGGCCAAATCTCTAGGCAGAAAACATTAAGGCGTGTTTTAATTATAGAAGGGGGGCGGGTGTCTGGAGTTCAGGGGCATTTAAGGGGCATGGGGGTGGCCGGGTATGACAGGATAGGAGTAGCCTTATCACACACTACCTTGCTGATCACAGCAAGGGGCCACCGGTGTGGGGAGATGACAGAACCCTCTTCTCCTTAAATGACTGTGGCTTCTCTCTTTGAAGGTTCACACCCCACAGGAACCAAAATAGGCTGCACCTGACCTTTAGCAGATGAATAGAAACACCCCCTGTTAAGCCCAGGAGGAGCATGTCCTCAAAGGCATTATTTTTCTGAGATTGAAATACCCTGTGTTTGGTCAACATAGTGGGGAGCCCCCAGCGCTAGCTGAGGCCAAGTATTCTCTTTTGTATGTTGTGCATGGTTTTTCAATTGAAGATTACATAGCACTTTATTGATAAGATCATTAATGGTTTTTCTAGTTGTTATTAATTGTTTTTCATCCATCTATAAATTGTGCCTCTGCAAACTGGCCCCAGGGTATCAGTACAGAAATTGAGCTTTGATTATTATAATAAGTAAAGTATTATTAACGAAAGCAATTACAGTTAATAGCTTCAACTAAGGAAAACAAAATGATAGCCTTTAGTGCTTTCCCACTGGGTAAACCAGATTAAATTACTTGCAGGAAAGAAAAATCTTTATTCTTGGTCCCGCCAAATGTTATAACAAGACGTTGCCTTCAGATATTTCGATCTCCTTTGTTCTAAAGCAGAAGCTCGGGCATGAGCTGTACAAGTTTATTGCTAATTAGTTGCACAGATGAAGCTAGCTCATAGCACCCAGGATTTGAATCTGGGGGTCATTTGTCCCATGTTACAGATGAGCTGACTGAGTTTCAGAGTTCATCTAACTTAACCTTAGTCTTATAACTTAAAAGTAGCCCAGTGGAGATTCAAAAGCAAGTCAATCTTCCTTCATTCAGGGTTTCTCTCCTGTTTTCTTTGAAGTCTATGATCTGATCCAGTAATGATTTGTGACATTAAATTTTTTTCTAAATGAATCAAAATGGAGATTTTCATGTATTAGGTTTGTTATTTATTACAATTTCCTATAAAAAGCAACGCCAAGGTGTTTACCTTTATCATGTTTATCAGCATGTTCAGAGAAGGCTGAGCATGATTACAGAGCTAACAGCTTCTCTAGGAAAGTGCGGCTCAGAGACCTTAGGAGATTTGCATCTAATCAGGTATCAATGGGAGGCTTGATATTTGAACTCAGATCTTTCTGTCTCCAAACTTCAATCTCTTGCCAAGAAAACGCAAGGTCACTTTTTACACAAGGCTTCTCTTTTCACAAACAACTGACTCATTTTGAATGAAAAGGCCGGCTCAGAATATCTGCCATTGGTCCTGTTCCCAGCTCACTTCTAACGTACTATAGTCTGTGTTTCCCAAGGTCTGACCCGCTGTTGGCTGTTTATGGGATACTAATCGTGGTAGAGTAATCCGTGTCTCATTGACTTTTTGCCTGTGCACACAGTTCCCAGTAAAGTCGCCTTACTTGTTTGGAAGTCCAGTTCATGAGCGCAAGGGTGGGTCTGTCAGCTGCAGTCGCATCTTAGATTTTGCTTCTTCCTGGTGAACACCCTCTCTCTCTGAAGGGCTCCTCCAGCACCACCATTACAGATGTCGTCCTCCATGCGCGATGTTCCCTGTGGGAGAGCCCGATGTGCCAGAGAACTTCCCTCCCTTCCTGCAAGTTCTAAGCTGTAGAGCAGCGGTTCTCAACCTTCCTAATGCCGCGACCCCTTAATACAGTTAGTTCCTCATGTTGTGGTGACCCCAACCATAAAATTATTTTAGTTGCTACTCTGTAACTGTAATTTTGCTACTGTTATGAATTGTAATGTAAATATCTTTTTGTTTTCCGATGGTCTTAGGCGACCCCTGTGAAAGGGTCGTTCGACCCCCAAAGGGGTCGCGACCCACAGGTTGAGAACAGCTGCTGTAGTGAGAGCAAGGGGCCAAATGGGAATTAAATTATAAACTTGTTAACATTTTGATTAGCACATCCAGTTTTTACCCACCGGTGAAAGCGTGACCTAATCTATCATTCCTATCTTGAAAATACCAGGTGCCCAATGAAGGGGCTGCATTCATTGCCCATCCAATTTTAGGTGGAAACGTCTAAACGGAGAGAGCAGAAACTAGCAGCCTGGTCTGCTCAGTCTGCTTATCACATGGAAAATGAGTTCAAGGTGACCCCATCCCTCCCTCCTGAGTCCAGGCAGTTCAAGCCAAAAAGAAAAAAAAGAGAAGAAAAGAAAAGGCTATAAGAGAAGGAATGGCCCAGCTCCCTTGCAGTTAGAAACTGTACATAGTGGCAAACACTGTACATAGTGACAGTGACCTCAGGCTGTCCCCAATACTACCCATCAGATAACTTGCTCCTAACAAGGAAGGCAGTGGAAGGGTGGTGGTGGGAAGAGAAGCAGACACTCTCTGGACAGCCCTGCAATTGGTATTGAAAGCTCCTTCAGGGAAAGCGTGGGGCATTCCCAATGTCCCACTGCCCACATCCGCCACATTTCCTGCAGGTCCTCCTGGGCAGGTGGCAAGCCCTCGTCTCAGCTGAGTGAGGGGAACGCTCTTCTCCCCAGAGGACCGTGCACTGCCTTGCCGATCAGCTCTTGCACGTGGAGCATTCCCAGAAATCGGTGGTCATCACAGCCTGGCATCGGGCAGAGAGCACACGGCCGCCAGCCCTGGGATCCTCTCTTCTCCTGCCTTGCATGGTGCTCGGCCCTTTTCTCTGAACCGGAGCCCTCTTCTAACTCCTTATGAGATCAGCACACGTTTTCATTTTGCTTCTCTCCTTGCTTAATTACCTGTCATGTCATTCACCATGGCCTCAGTTTTACTTGGAAAACCACACACAAACATACACAAACACAAAACCAAAACAGTCCTCCACTCAGAACAACACTGTTTTCCCAGGGTGATCTTGCATCCTTTCTGCTCCACCTAAACCTGCCTAAGACACCCCTCTCCTCTGATACTCTCGTTTTCTTTGCTTGCTGGCTGGTTGGTCATTTATTGTCACAGCACCTACCATCGACAGTCCCTGTAGGTGCTCAGAATACAAATCGCTGCAGCTCAGGCACTGACACCTAACTGCACAAACAGGTAGGTTAATGAATATTTGAAATCATGTGTGATTCGTGATGTAATTGGGGTATGAACCCAGTTAAGAGGCTGCATAGCGGGTTGACCAGGATGCGTTCTGAGTCCACATTCCAGCTCTGCTGTGTACATGTGATATGACCTTGGACAAATCTTTCCTTATCCCTGTGCCGAAGTGTCATCATCTGTAAAATAGAGATATGAGTACCTACTCCATGGCCTTTTGTGAGGATTCACTGAATTAATTTATCAAAACATGTCTTAGATTTGTGCCTGGTACAAGGTAAGTGTGAAGAGGGTTTGCTTTTATTACACGGTGACAGATGGCGGAGCCAGTGATAAAGTGGGGTGGAGTGGGGGGCTGCCCATGGATGTCTTGCCATCAGGAGAGAATATTTGAGCTGTATTTTGAGAGTCAAGTAGGATTTCGCCAAGTGGATGAGGTGTGGACGGAATTCTGGTTAGAAATGCACATGCACCAAAGGATGAAGTGTGGAAAAGGTTCCTTTAAACCTTGTTCATAATGAAGTGTGGCTGGAAAGGAGGAGAAATGGGGAGAAATGGGAGATGAGGAGGGAATACAGGAAATAGGCTGGAACCAGATTGTGGAAGGTTCACATATGTCTTGCATCTCGCCTCATAGAAAACAGGGCATTTAGGGGAGTGTTAAGCAGATTTGCTTTGTCCAGCCATGACTATGGCAACAGGCGATGATTTTTCTCTTTAAAACTCATGGAAAGGTGAGGAAGGGCACATACATTTCCTTCTAAGGATTCGTTTCCCTTGAGGTGTGTCCATTCTCTCCTTTGAGGATTGGCCCATGAAAGCCAGCACATTCCTGCCAATCACCATGGGTGACATAAATGAACGAATTTTCTGGATGTCCTCATGTTTCAGATTGTTTTTGCTGCCCTCCCTCAAAAATTCTGAGGGTTTCTCATGAGCTCTTTGCCTTGGTCATGTTATTTCTCGCACTTCCTTTTTGGCAGGCATCCAAACCTCATGGTAACCAAGAAGAGGCTACAATGTTTAGATGTTATGCCTTCTGCAAAGTGACTCACAGATGAAAAGTGCTTTTTCTCCTGTGGAAGTATTCTTAGGCTAACATTTGATCCAGGACTTGAACTGTTGAAGATTCCTGGAACTGTGTGGAGAACTGAGTGTGCTTCCGCCCTCTGCCTCTTACACAAAGCGGAGGTGTCCTGTACTTGCAGTGAGAGCTCTGTTGCTTCCTTGGTTGCTCTTATTCGATCGTCTTCTTTTTCTTTTCTTTTTTTTCCCCTTACCCTGTAGAGACTGCCCACAAATTTGTTGAGCACACAAATCTGCAGTGCACCTCTCTGCTGTGAAGCACCAGTGCTTCCTGAACAGCCATGTCTTAGCAATGTCAAACGCCACGACACAGTCAGTCAAGTGTCGGGAAAACGCAGCTGGATGACCGCATTGCCCACGTGCACATGGCCCCGCACTAGATCGCAGCGCAAGTCCTGCACGTGGCCCAGGTTAGGGGTGTTGGTGTGCACTCCTGCCGGCTCGCACATGTGTTTGGCAGCAGGATTATGGATGTGGATGTCATATTCTTAGTGAGGGTTCTTTCTTTTTCCACATGTGGCAGAGCTCTTATCTTTAAGGAGTCGCATTTCTCTTCCTATTTTCAAGGAGACAAGACGCATTTACTTTCTGTGAATTTTTTCCCCTCCTACTCAACTCTGCTAAAAAAAAAAAAAACGAAAGAAAAAGTAACAACATGCAATAATTTCTTTTTTTTTAGCAAGTGTTTAAGTATGACTTATAAGGATATGCAGGAATCAGGGAGAAAAATCTTAGTGTCACTAGATACTATATTTATGGATATGGTGTGATTGTGTAGGAAGAGTCGTTTTATTTCCCTAGTACTTAGCACAGGACTGAGTCTATAGATTCATTAGTGGTTGCTTCATACCTATTAATGATTAGGAGTTTATCCATTTAAAGTAGAAATCTCTTTTGTTTGCCCTCAAGTTTTTCTTCTGGATGTTACCATATATGCACTACAATGTCAATGTAAGAATGTCTAAAGCTGTAGAGAATTTTTATAAGAGTTTATTTGAGCCAAACTGACTATTTGAGCCAGTGAGCAAAATCTCAAATGCTCCCCAGAATGTGTTTCAGCTTTTTTTATGCATTTGAGACTAAGGAGGGATTTTAAGGAAGATTACTTGGAGGTGGGAGAAAGCAAGGCGAGGATTGGATTACAGGATAGTTAACAAGATTATGTGCTCTCTTGAGGGTGGTTACAGCTTATTTCAAAGCTATGTTAACCTAGATGCACAGAAACAAGGGACAGGGCTTGCTTGAGGCAAAGAAGCATAGGCTTTGCTAAAGCAGTTACATGCCTGGGACATGCCTACTACCATGACCTTCCCAGTTAGGAATTTATGATCAGATCACCCCGTGAGGTGACTTTCCACAGAACCCTCTTTTTTTCATCCACAGAGAATAGCAGCTTTCTATTTTCTACATGAGGAAGATGACTCGTGTGTGTGTGTGTGTGTGTGTGTGTGTGTGTGTGTGTGTGAGCTCTAACATCCACATGAGAGCACGAGAACATATTAATATGTCTGGATATTTTAGTTGATTTGAATTGCATTGGCCCTAGAGAAGCAGCCGAGTGTGCAGGTAAAAGCTCTGGTTCGGTCTGTCTGGTTAGGACACTGCCCGGCTCCCATCTCTGTAAACTTAAGTAAGTCATGTTACTTCTCTCTATCCCTGAATTTCCTAATCCATGAAATGTTTAAAACCCACCACCACAGCCATATTGTGAGCATTAAGCAATTTAATTCCCATAAAGTGCTTTTAAGAGGAACTGCTTCAAACTAAGCTGTCGGTAATTGCAAGCTGTTATTTAGTACTTTTGCTGAAATTCCTTTCTGTCTTCTGCCATTTGCCGTTTCTTTCCGTAATTCTACAATGTCTAGACTAAGTGCCACTACTAGGCACCACAAGATAACCCAATCTTCTGAGCTCTCTATCCAGGCTTCTTTAGTCCACACACTAACCTTCCTTCTGGCCTCCAAGCACAGGAGGCCACTTCTTATATGGAAGCCTGGATTTCTAGAGGGTTGGAAAAGGGTCCTCTTTAATCCAAATGATCTCACCTGATGACTAAACCAAGCTGAAGGCCTCCATTACAAGGTTCCCTGGAATAAGGTGTAACACTAACATTTATGTCACATTTACTGCATGCTAGATACCAGGGTACTACCCTAAGTACTTTACGTGGGCTGACTAGCTTTATTCTTAACCCTGTGAGTTCCCCATTTCATAGATACATAGCCAACTCACAGAGGCTAAATAGATAACCCACGGATGACTACTGACTGATAAGAGGTGAAGGTTAGATTTGGATTAAGCAGTCTGTTTGCACAATATGATCTTTCTACCACTCCATTACTGCCCCTGTCTCAGTTCCAAAGAATGACATTGTCATCCCATGAGAATAAGAACATGTCTTCTTCACAATCTAGCGATTTCCACAGTGCTGGCTCATAGTAGGTTCTCTGTTAATGCTTACTGAGTGAATGTGCAAACGAAGCATGGATGGCTTTGAATTATTTTATCAGATTAAATAGTCCACACAGCAGACTTGAGTGGGGATAATTAGATAAACTTTGCAGCACACCTGGTGAAGATGGGGAGAAGAATACAATCTTGAGATTATTGACATTCTACTGTGCTGTAATCCCTTTATATTCATTATGGTTTAATCCTCAGAAATGTATGGTCAGGGCCAGCCGAGTGGCGCGTTGGTTAAGAGCTGGCTTGGGACGCCAGAGGGCCCCAGTTCGGATCCCACATATGAGGGCCAGTGACACTGCCCTCTACAGCTAAGATGCTGAACAGCAGCTCAACCTGGAGCTGGGCTGCCTGAGTCACTGGCGACGGTGTAGGCTGCAGTCTCTGCTGCAGTGGGTTGCCATGGACTGCTGTGTGTAACCGGCAGCCAGCGTGAGCGGCCGTCCAGAAGCTGGGGACTGATCTGCCTCACCCGGGAAGAACACAATGATGGTGCCAACTTGGGCCAGTGAAGCAGTGTCCTCCACAACTAGACTGAAGAACAAAACGACAGCAACTTGTCTGTTCCCCTTTCCCCAATTCCCCAGCACTGTTCGCATCCCCCAATTCCCCAATAAAAATCTTTAAAAAAAAAAGAAATGTATGAAATAAAGAATAGAAACTTCTATTTGTTTCATACCCATCCTTTATCGCCCTGACTTATTTTTCTCCCAAATAGGAAGAAGAATAGCAGCACACAACCGTGGACTCTGATTTAAACCTTAGCATCCACAACATGACCAATTCTACTGTGTGGCTGGATAACAAGAATCACAGCAACACTAACAAGCTATGTAGTTATCAAAGTTTCACAAAGCAGTTTACCAGCTCAGTGGGGTGACTGTGCATTTGCCCCGGGGATGGTTGTTTACTGTCCCCTCGTCTGACATGCGTTTTGTCTTGTTTCAGGCTAGATTCTGAGAAAAGGTGACATCATTATGTACATTTAGGGAAAGCCTCAAATGAATTTGAAATACTCATTGTAGATCCATAGCAAAACAGTACAGCCAGGAGTTGTTCAGACAGCCATTAAAACCACTTGATCTTACTCCAGATGTTTCCTGTATCCCATGAAGCAAACATTTGGAGAGGAGTGCGTTTCCCAAAAATCTTCCTCTGTTTAAAAATGTAGGCGCTAAACAGTCAGTGAAAATGTAGAAACCAAAATCCAGTTATTCCTCCCAGGTGCCCCCTTGCAGATGTGTCACCTTGCCAGATGTCAGATAGGTTACTGATTATTAGGGTGGCTTTTCAAAAGACTCCCTTCCTTTTCTGCATTTCTTAGACTCTGACCGACTTCCTTTCTCTTCATTCCTGGCAGCTGCTATTATGACATCTTGAACCAGGCTTTGAGAAGTTAAGAGATGGGTCAGCTATACTCTTTCTTCTGCCTTTCTCCATACAAAATTGCTTGTGGACTGACCCTGAAGGAGGCAAAATAAAGGCCAATGATCCGGTCGTCTTCTTGCCTTTGCCTAAGTACCATCAACACTCCCAGGCCTGAGAAAAATATGTCCCTGGCCTGACACACAATGATTGTCCCTTCCGCTGTCTGGAAGCCTCAAAACCCACACCCATTTCCTCTCCAGGCACAATCATCTCATTTTCAAACCTCATATTGCAGGTTTGGGAAATGGCACATCAGATTTTTGGAAATGCACGGCTTTCAGGGTTGAGTTCCAGTTGATGGCCATGGCATCCCCTTTTGGCTCTCGCTTTTTCCTCACCCACAACGTGAGAGTGTTTTTTTATACTTCTCTAACATCACAGGCTATATCGACTTCACTTTTATCCCAGGAGTTGCTTTATAACCTATTTTTAGTTTGCTTTAAAGCACTTGAAGTAAGTACTTTATCAATATAGTTTTCTCAGAACAGTATTTGCAATGTGCCATATGTTGAATGTCTGTGTCCTCCCCGCCCCCCCCCCAGAAGAATGTATATTGGAAACACTACCCCCCAGTGTGATGTTGTTAGGAGTTGGGGCCTTTCAGAGTTGATCAGATCAAGAGAGCAGAGCCGTTCTAAGTGGGATTAGTGTCCTTATAAAAGAGATTCCAGAGAAACCCTTGGCCCTTTCTGCCCTGTGAGGACACAGCAGGAAGATGACCATGAACCAGGAAGTGGGTTCTCGCCAGACACCAAATTTGCCTATACCTTGCTCTTGGACTTGTCCACCTCCAGAACTGAGACACACAAATGTTTGTTGTTAAAGCCAGATTGTGTATGGTATTTTTGTTATAGCAGCCTAAACTGACTGAGCCACAATGCCTGGTAGACTTCAAAATGTGGAAAAGAACCTCTCTCTCAAGTAGTGAAGGTGAGGCCATACCCTTCATAGATTTAGGTCGTATTAAGTAGCAACCTACAGTACTTTACATTTTCTTTTATTATTTCAATTTATTTATTTTCGTGGTTTCACTTGTTTTAAAAAAAATGTTTTGTATTATTGTAAAGCATGGTGGCATCAACAGGAAAAAAAGGCAGAGCTCAAACAAGTCTCTTCAAAAATAGCATCTGAAAGTATTAGCTATTAAGTTTCGAGTTTAAAGCTTTATTTTCAACTGTTTGGATCATTTCTCTTAGGTATATTTAGATTCAACTGGTTTATAACAAAATAAGGAGCAGGGCTGATTGTGAAAGAACGTGAATGTGTGTATGAGACACATCAGTGCACTTAGGTGGCTGGGTGGCTTATCACATACATTAGATAAGAAGAACCATGTCATAAATACGTGTGACTCTTTACCTTACAGAATTGTTTAAAGAGCTGTAAGATTTTGTTTGGGCATTTTTCTCCACTCAGTAATATAAGGCTGAGGCAGTGAAGCCATGATTTGATTAAATGGACCAATGTAGGTTTTTTAGCTGAGTGGTTCTAGTTTCCCAATGGCTATACTCAGGTTCGATGCTTTCTTTTGGATGGAATTTAATAGGAAGTGTTTATTTCTTCAATTTGATTTTAATCTTGATTTTATAAAGTTCTTTGAGCAATTGGAGTGAATTCAGGAATTTTTGCTTGCCTTCCCTATATTATTTTTAGCACTCACTTAATCCAACTGTGTTCTCCTCGTAACAATTTTTTAGAAGTCTGTTTACATACTGGATTTTCTTATGCCCTGTTTTGTTACAAATGCCATTACCTCTGTAAGCACCACCCTTCCCTATTTGTTCTCACAGACTGTCTTCCTATACTGAGAAGAAGAGGGAAACAGTCCTTTATTTAAAATAGATGAATAGATACTACTTGGGATCACAGTGCTTTGGTCTCTGTGGATTCATTTCATAGAAGCACTGATATCTGAGTAGGGAAATAATCCATTGGTTACTCCTTCCTATGTTAGTCTTGCTTGCGGGCTGATGTAAAATGTCACTGTGGTCAATCCAGTTTTAATTTGTTCAGGCAACTGAGTCCCCAGTGCTTCCACTGAGAGATTAATCTCTGTGTTCAGTGACTCAGTCATGTCCTGGTTAAGAAAGAAAAAAAATTGGTTTTGTAGCGTGTGTGTGTGTGTGTGTGTGTGTGTGTGTGTGTGTATGAGTGTGTGCGTTCTGTATATATGGATAACCCTTTTTAACTTCTTTTTCTCTGTGATATTTATA
The DNA here is from genome assembly GCF_001890085.2 of Hipposideros armiger. Classification (NCBI taxonomy): domain Eukaryota; kingdom Metazoa; phylum Chordata; class Mammalia; order Chiroptera; family Hipposideridae; genus Hipposideros; species Hipposideros armiger. Next base: position 1,511,769 of record NW_017731567.1, on the reverse strand, counting down.
TATCATAGGTTTCAGATGATGTCAGATGGTTTTCCCATCCCCTTTCCTCGCTGGCTTACAGGCAATGTCTACTTAGCTCTTTCTACTTGGATGCCAATTTAAAGATATTTAAGTTGAGTTTGATTTCTCACTGATTTAAAAACATATTTCTCCTGGAAATCACTCTGTTCTTTATTAAAATACTCCATACTAACAACAGGCCCAAAAGTCTATCCTGGTTTCTGTGGTAAGTGACCCCCTGTATGTAGAGTTTTATCTTGCCCTTTACCAAATATACAACTTAATTTCATCTACATTCATGGAATTCAAAATTTATAAGGAACCCAGTGAGTCACTTGCCCAGTGGTAAGAATGTGGATGAAGAAATGAACAAAATGAGCTACTGGTGAACATGAATGTTAGATGAATTTTTTTAACCATTTCTCATTGAAGTTATTTTGAAGAATTGCTAAGTCAAATATTTTGATCAAATAATATTGTCATTTAGATAATAAATAGCTTAGGTAGAGAATCTTACTGTTTGGTTGCATCATACCTGGGGAATAGATTATAGAATCAGTGTTTAAAGTGAAAAATCAATCCAAAATTTACATTGAAAATGCAGTAGATTATCTACAAAGTACAAGCAGTGTTAATGATTGGGAAAAGTCCATAAAATTATTTATCATAGGTTTGCTAAAATGTGTTAATTGTATCTATGTATGGTGGCTATATAATGCAATGAACAGTCTTGAATTCTGACCAAGAACTCATGGTTGAATCTGTGCAAGTTAAATATGTATATTATATTACATAACTATACGTATTTTGCAACTCACATACCAGTTACCACCGACAGAAGATTTTAAAGCCAGTACACAAGTGAACACATTCTGTCTTAACTGTGTCAGTGCTATAATATTACAGTAACAAATCAAGATGGATTCTCTGTTGATCTTGGTCTTTCAGTGACTACAGTGTAAAGGGTCTTCCTGCTAACCTATGCTATGACCATTTAGCATGAGTGAAAAATACATTGTGTATTAAGCCACTGAAACTCAGGGGTTATTTGTTCCTTCAGCATCACATGGTGTATGCTAATTAATACCATGCTATTTTAAATCTTCTCTGTCTCCTCAAATTTTTAACCTTTTCATTCTACTCCCTCAGCCCAGATGACCTGCTTCTTATTTCATGAAGAAAATAACACTTACAAGATGACATCTTTATCTTCCCACCTAGTCTACAAACCCACTTACAGAAGTACTTACATATTCTGCACAATTTTTCATTAAAATGGAAGAACTATCCTTATATGTGTAAACAAGGACTATAATTTCATGCCCTCTGACTTACCTCATTATCCTTACAATAATCCCTCCTCTCTCAATATCTATTGCATTCTCTCTGTTGGATTATTCCTTTCAGTGCATACATGTGCTATCATATTGTCTATATTTAAATACCTCTCCAGATTAGCTGCCTCTTAAGGTATACCCTCATCTCTCAACACACTTTATAGATAAACTTCAAATAGCATTTTACTGTGTTGGCTTCCTTTAATTTCTTACCTCCAGTTCTCTTCTGTTTATCCTTAATTTCCATCAGGCTACTGAATTAACAAAGTTTCCAATTATTGCCATCAATAATTGTTGGTCAATTCTCATTTATTTATTTATTTTTAATCGTTCTCTTAAACCACCATAAGACATAGTTGATAAAGATTTCACCTTGAATTGCTCTTTCATTGGCTCTGAAACACTCTTTCTCTTGAGAGAACATCACTTCTAATTTACTGGCTACTTCTCTTATCCTTAATTTCTAAATATTAAAATACCCTGATGTTGAATAATATTGTATGTCAACTATAATTATATATATATTCATATAGTCACGGGACATGGAGTAGAGTGTGGAAATGGAGTCAATGGAATTGTAATAAATAAGTATGATATCAGGGGTGGGAGGGCAGTGGATGGGGGAAAAGGAGTTGTTACTTTGTGAGGTGTGTAAAGGATAACTATTGCATTGTTCTGTACACCTGAAACTAATAATATTAATAAAAAATACCCCAAGGAGCACAATGTCTATCACACAGTAGAAGTTTAATAACTTTTTTGGAATAAATTAATGAAATGGCTTTGATATTAATATACTACCATTCAAATGCATTGGGAAGTTTTATTATGTTATTGAAGCTAGTAAGTTTTTTAGAGTGTATTTTACCTACTGAAGGAAAGGTGTCATACATACCTTTAAATTATAGCACTATTAAAACATTTATCAACCATATTATAATCAATAATTTACTTATTGATTATCTCCCTCAACACATTTCAAGTGTCTCATTTTTTTATGTGTCTGTGCCTGTTATCTGCTAAGAGGCCTGGGTGCATAAATTATTGAATGGATGAATAAATATCAGCCAGTTCATTTATGTTGAGTTGTTTTTTTTAAGATTTTTATTGGGGAGTTGGGGGATGGGAACAGCGCTGGGGAATTGGGTGAAGGGAAAGAGACAAGTTGCTGTCCTTTTGTTCTGCAGTCTAGTTGTGGAGGGCGTTGCTTCACTGGCCCAAGTTGGCACCATCATTGCGCTCTTCCCGGGTGAGGCAGATCAGTCGCCGGCTTCTGGACGGCCGCTCATGGGGGCTGCTGGCCACGCACGCTGGCTGCTGGCTACACATGGTAGCCCATGGCAACCCACGGCCACAGGGGCTGCAGTCTACGCCATCGCTAGCGACTCACAGCAGCCCAGCTCCAGGTTGAGCTGTTGTTCAGCATCTTAGCTGTAGAGGGCAGTGTCACTGGCCCTCATATGTGGGATTCAAACTGGGGTCCTCTGGTGTCCCAAGCCAACTCTCAACCAACGCGCCACTCGGAGGGCCCATATGTTGAGTTTTAAAGTCACCAAATAGCATGTCATTTTGACATCAACTACTGTTAGTCATAACTTCTAGCAGCATTATTTGAGTGGTTGTTTAATGAATCTAAGTATAAAAGCTTATATTTTTTTATATTTAATTTTATCTGACACACATTAGATTATTTTTCTAACCAGAATCTTTTTAGACTCTCAATTATTTGTTGAAGGTATCAGTTATCTAATATTTGATTCATCAGAAAATGTAAGAAGAATGCTTGGTTTGCCTTTAGTCAAATAACTTAGGAAAAAATATTGATCAGAAGAAACTCAAGGGCATCTTATCTTGGACATTCTCTTACAAATCTCTCTGTGTGTTGAAAAAAAAGACATTAATCAAACCCTATTGACCAACTTAGAATAAATCATCCATGTGGGGCTTTGGAACCATTTATGCCATATTTGCTTTTTGATCTACCTTAAATTAAACATGTCCCAAGCTAAGTTCATTGCCTACTTTCACTTTTGTTTTTGTATCCTTTTCTTTTTTTCTTCTCTTTCCCAAATTCTTTTTCATTTTGGCCCCCCCATTGCTGGCTCCATCAGTGACCCACCCACAAGCTCACAGGACTCATCTCCACATACTAACAGCTGATATTATTTTAACATCTAGAACTTTCTATCAAGAACATTTTCTTCTGGGATCTTCCCTCAGTAAACCCCTTGAAGTCAGATTCTTGTCTTAGAGTCTGCTTCCAAGGGAACCCAAACTAATTAATATCAGCCAGTTCATTTATGTTGCAGGTAACCCACACTAACCCAAACTAACCCAGACTAACACCTCCCTTCCGGGACCTCATTCATGACTTTCACTGATATTCAGGCCAGTATTCATTTCCTCTTCTGCTTGTTGACAGTCACTCATTGTTTCTCCTCCAAATATTTTAGTATCCACTTATACCACCCTCTTATTGTAAAATTCTCAAAATGTTGCTTGTACCATTGTTTAGTCTTTTCAATAAGATCCCAAGCTTTCCAAAGGAAGTTGTTATGTTTTATGGAAATTCTCCATAACCTCAAATTACCTGACCTAGTTTTGGTCATTGTAGAGGTACCACAAATGCTCTATGTTTGGTTGATTGGCTATTGCAAGTCCACGAGCTACCATGGACTTCTGATAATTCACAAGAAGCTGTAATCTCAGACTTTCATACAGAAACTGTTGATTTCTAATGTTATAACTCATGAATGTTTTCAAATTATAACTGAGTTTGGATTCTGACTTTGGCCACTGATTATTGGCTGATGACTTTGGAGATGTCACTTAACTTCTCTAAGCTTTGGTTTCCGCATTGCATCAATGAGGCTAATGATATCTACCTCTTAGAGTGATCATCAGAGTATACATAAAAAGTGAGAAAGGAGAGATATGATAGTTGATGGGAAGACACACCACAGCAGTGTTGGTTTTGGGCAGTGCCAATGAGGCAGTCAGTGTGAGAGATATGTCAGACCAATGAACTTATTGAAACTAGCTCAATCCGAATGCTGTCCTTTGGCAGATTAGGGAGTCTAACACTTCTCTTTAAAATTGGTAATCACAGGAGAAATGTTATCCTAGAGAAGTTTCAGAGGGGAGCACAGTATGGAAGTTAAGTTTAAAGGCACAGAGGGCAGGAGAAAAAGAGCAAGTGTGGCCACAGTGAGAGGAAAGACATCACGATAAGCGTTAAGGTCTTGATTTGCCCTTATCAGTCTTGGGGCAAAGCCTCAGTCTGAAAGTCCTCCTAACTAACTGGGAAGTCTAGTGATGTGAAGACAAAAATAGAGACAAGGAAGAGAACCAGCATCAGGACCAGCCACTGTCTCTAGAGTGAGGCGAGACGGGTACAAGAACAAGACCACAGCTGATTAAATATGTGTGTGAATTATTATAAGCATGCTACGTGAAAAGCTGTATTTTGCTTCTTCTGTCTTTTGCCTTGTATGTTTACTTACTTATTTCACAAATACTTATGGTAAAGAAATATTTGAAGAAAAACAGATAAGTGAATTCATTTTGCAGAACCTACTGCCTCAGAGGAACTTCTGATCATTTTGTTGGTCCTTGACTAACTGTGTAAGGTCACTGTTTACAGAGCCTCTGTTGTCACCTGGGGAAACTTAGCCTTTCTTTGGAAAATCTAGGCGAACTATCTCTTTTGCCACTTTCCTGCAATTATTCTGAGAAATCCCTTAGTGTCTCATTGATGCTAAACCTAAAAAGTTTGCCAAATATGGAAATACAATAAGTATATTCTGATGATGTTGGCACACATTGAAGCAGTGAATACCAGTTCCAACTAATTTGCTCTTTGAAATCAATAGAAAATTTAATGAACATTTATGGTTGAAATTCCTTTTTCTTAATAGTTATCTTGAAAGCCACCTTCCAACTGAGTACTAAGTGTGAGTTATTACAATGCTTTCTGTTAATTTGTTGTTCAGAAAAATTTATTTGGGTAATTCTCTACAAAGGGACATCTGCTTTCTCTGTATTCTGTTGGACCTAAATTCTGATGACCTTCAGGGCCAGTAAGTTTCTGATAAATGGTGACTGAGATGCAAATGGACTTTAATTGTGTGTCTAGAGGAGGACTGCTAGATTACATTAGTGAATATATTAGTATTTTATGGAAATGCAAAAATATCCAAATGATTTAGTTCACAGGACTAACAAAAACAAATCTTTCATTTAAAAATCACTCTGGTCATTTGTGTTAATAGAGTTAGTTGACTCCTATACTCTCTGACACAAACTGTTATAAAATGTTTTGCAAAAGACCCGTGAGCGCAATATAATGTTAACTTATAATTAAATTCTGATGTACCTAAGGAGGAGAACTACATCTTTCAAGTAATGAACCTCCCATCTATTTAACATTGACATTTTCCCTTGCCCAGTCAAATACTCATTGTGCCCGGCTAGGTGCCAGATACACTGTAAGATATGTGACATACATAGATGTGAATGAGATGCAGAGTCAGAGCCTAATATAGAAAACATATGATCATTATAATACTGTGATAACTACAGTACATAATGTGTTAGGAGTGATCAACTAGCATGGGAGTAAAGATGGATTCTGAGAAGCCTTCACAGTAGAGGTGACACTTAGGCTGTGTTTTGAAGGATGATTAGGTATTTTGTAGGTTAAAAAGATGATTTAAAGGACAATCCAGACAAAAGACCAAAAAAATGTGGATGAGAGCATTGCTCGGGTATTTATTTATTTGAGGAGAAGCAGATAAGATTATTTTAAGCTTTATGGGCCATACAGCATCTGTTTCAACAATTAAGTGCTTCTATTGTAGTGTCAAGGCAGCTATATAGATAATTCAAATGAGTGTGGCTGTGCTCACTAAGACTGTATGTAAAAGAAACAGGCCATGGGTTGGATTGGCTCATGGGCCAATCACTACAATAGCAAGTCCTTTCCCAGAAAACATCTGAGCAGTTCTTTTGATGTCCCAATGGTTTGATGTCAAGCTGGACAACAAGAAATTTACCAAATCTTCTAAGGCTGTAGCAGTCAGTACCTGGTTCACTCAGGCTATATCTGTCATCACCATCAAAGTCCTGCCACCTCTAGGGCATTAGAATCGTCCATATTCAGAGCCTTACATCTCCTTTTGAACCCCGGGGATTTCACAGTTCTTGGAGGGTCATGCCCGTCACCTAAAGTGTCCTACCCCACTCACTTGCCATATCAGATGCTCCCGTTTAATTGTCTGAGGACTAGAAATGGTGTGAACCAGAGGTCTGTTAGGGTTTGTCTTCCTAGCCCAACAAATCCTATTCATCCTCAAAGACACAGTTCCTTTCTGATCTTTCAGCCAGATTGCTCTTCCCCATATTCTTGGCATGTCTAAAGAATACCTGCCCTTAGGAATCCGCCGAAAATCCTCTTCATCAGAAAGGTCACCTTTTACCCTCATTAATTGTGTCTCCTGTGTTTTCTTTTCTCATAACATATTGTGTGTTTTTCTTCATAATCAAAATTTATTATTAATGTATGTATATTTATTGGCTAACAGTCTCTCTTGTGCTTTTCTGTAAGTTCAATGAGGGCACAGATCTTCCCTGTTTTGTTGCAGATTTCCAACCCTGTGGATAATAACACATTGACTCACAATGGGCATTTGACAGATACTTTGAGTAGGATACGATGACTCTGAGATGATATCAAAGTAAAAAAACCTGATTTTTAAACTCTAACTTTTAGTGATTAATTCTCAGTCAATGTAAAGGATTGGATAAGGTGAATATAAAATATGAAAAAAAGGAAAAAAATTGCGGTAGAGAAGAGACTTAAAACAAAATATTAGGGAAGCAAATCCAAGAGCAACAGAAAGTCACACATTTGGCTAAGGAAGGAAAACATATTAAGGAAAATTGAGCCAGTGACAGAGCCAAATGCCTCAGAAAAGGCATACACCAGTGTGGACAAGCATTAAAGCATTAATCTTTGCCTCATATGTCAATTTTCTTTTGATTATGAAAAAAACATTTCTCCCTTTAAAGTGAATTTATGTTGCACACACACATCTCTCTCTCTCTCTCTCTCTCTCTCTCTCTCTCTCTCTCTCTCTCTCTCTCTCTCTCTCCCTCTCCCTCTCCCTCTCTATAGCATATAGAATATGGGGAAGAGCAATCTATAGAGAGGGAGAGAGAGAGAGAGAAAGAAACACTCAGTTCTGCTTATGAGTTCTTAGAGATGTGTGCTGCCATTTTCCATGGTCACCCTCTTTGAAGTGTATTATTATAATCTAATATTAACCATAATATTATAGAAATGTGTCTCCAAATGCTTTACTTTGTCTGCTTTTTACATGTGATATCTTCTCTGTGAAAGTGATGCTTCTAAATGTCTATTTTTCCTAATATTATAGGCATAAAAGTCCATTAATTCATTAAAAAACTTACATTTGGCTCTAATTATGTCCAAGCTATGTAGCTGCTTACTAGGGATATAAAAAAAATAACAAAAAGTAGTTGTTCCTGCCCTTACTTACATTCTAGTTCATCAGAGATGGAAATAAATTTCATTTAGACAGATACATGCAAAAAAAAAAAGGAAAAAAAAAAGAAAAAAGAAAAATGAAACTGGACCACCTTGTTATATCATATATGAAAATAAACTCAAAATGGATTAAAGACTTAAATTTAAGAACCAAAACCATAAAACTCCAAGAAGAAAACATAGGCAATAAACTCTCTGACAATGCACTTGGTAATATATATATATTTTTTTCCAATTTATCTCCTTGAGCAATTGAAACAAAAGAAAAAATAAACAAATGGGACTACAGCAAACTAAAAAGTTTTTGCACAGCAAAGGAAACCATCAGCAAAATGGAAAGACAGCCTCCTGAATGGGAGAAGATATTTGCCAATGATACACATGATAAGGAGTCAATACCCAAAATTTATAAAGAACTCATACAACTCAACACCAAAAAGCCAAACAATCCAACTAAAAAATGGGTAGAGGACCTGAATAGACATTTCTTTAGTGAGGACATACAGATGGCCAATAGACATATGAAAAAATGGTCAACCTCACTAACCAGAGAAATGCAAATCAAAACCACAATGAGATATCACCTCACACCTGTCAGAATAGCTATCATCAATAAATCAACAAACAACAAGTGCTAGCAAGGATGTGGAGAAAAGGGAATCCTGGTGCACTGTTGATGGGATTGCAAATTTGTGCAGCCACTATGGAAAACAGTTTGGAGGTTCCTCAAAAAATTAAAAATAGGAATATCTTATCACCCAGCAATTCTACTTCTGGGTATTTATCTGAAGAAATCCAAAACACTAATTGGAAAAGATATATGCACCCCTGTGTTCACTGTGGCACTATTTACAATAGCCAAGATATGGAAGCAACCCAAGTGTCCATCAGCCGATGATTGGACTATCTCTTCTTTAAGAGGTAGTTCATGTATGCAATGGAATATTACTCAGCCATAAAAAAAACAATGAAATCTTAACCACTTGTGACAACATAGATGGACCTAAAAGGGTATTATGCTAAGTGAAAGAAGTCAGACTCAGAAAGGCAAATGCCATATGTAGAATCTAAAAAACAAAATAAACAAAAAACAAAAATAGACTCATAGATTCAGAGAGCAAACTTATGGTTGATAGATAGGAAGGGAATTGGGGAGCTGGGTGCAAAAAAGGTGACAGGATTAAGAAATACAAATTGGTAGTCACAAAATAGTCAGGGGGATGTAGAGTACAACATTGGGGCTATAGTTAAGAATACTATAATAACTATGTACAGTGCCAGGTGGGTACTAGACTAATGGAGGGATCACTGCATAAATTATATAAATGTCTAATCACTATGCTGTACACCTGAAACTATTATAAAATAATATTGAATGACAATATTGAATGAAAAAATAAATAATTAAAAACATATATACCAAGATAAAAAAAAATGTGCCTACTATAGGATAGACCAGGGCTTGGCAAACTTTTGAGATGGAAGAACCAATCCTGTCCCTCACAACAATTTAAAAATTATTCGAGAGCCTTAAAACATAAAATCATCATTATGTGAAAAATGTCTTTTAAAACTTTTTAAATGAAACGATGCTAGTTTTATTTTCATTTTCAATTTTACTTCAGAGCCACATGTACGTACCCAAAGAGCCGCACCTGGCTCACGAGCCACAGTGTGCTGACCTCTGGGATAGCCTGTAAGTCATAAAGAGGCAAGGCATAGCCCAGAAACTACAAAATAAAAATGTCTAATGGAACTAGAACACAGGAACTAAGGGGAAAGTGGTATGAAATTAATCTGGTTGGGTAGGCAGGGGCCAGATCCCACATGATATAGCATGGCCATATGAAAAGATCAACCTCTGCTTTATATAGAGAACTTACTAAGATATAAGGATGGGAGCAGGGAGAGCTGGCTGGATGCTGTTGAAATGCTTCAGGTGCAGCCCAATGCTGGCTGCTGGTTGTACTGGAGATGGACTCATACTGGTAGATGAATATGCATGAGAAAGAAAAACTCAAAGAGCCCTGAGTTGTTTTAGGATTAGTGATAAAATACCTGTACTCAGTGCTCGTTCTGGTACAGAGTAAGTCCTCGATAAAGGTTAGCAAAATTATAATTATTATAATCAATGCAGGATCCTGAAGCATCTTGACCTACTGAATATGAAACGGTTCCTGGAATTTGCTGCCAAGTGAACAATCGTCTCCTGACACCAGGAGAAATGACCCACTAGATGGTTCCTGGGCCTCCTTCGAACCATTTTTGAATGACATCTTTCACAGGGTCACCCTTTTTCCCCGTTGAACTTGCACTCCGCCTTGGCATCGGTGTAACCTTGCGCATATGGCGCAGGGGCTGCTGCTTTATGCTGATCTGCAGATAAAATGTAGGATGTATTTCCTGGGTTCAGCTGCCCCTGTTGCTCAGAGCCCATGATTTTGTCTCCAATAACATGTTTATACTAGAAGCTTCCCCTTTAGTTCTTTTGACAGGTAGTGCTTATCAACAAGGGCCCAATTTTGTTCAAAGCTTTGGAAAACTTCATGGCGTGTTCCAGATTCCAGCTGCACCATTGGTAAGTTAATTAACAAACATGTTCCAAGCAACTGTGTATTGACAGCAGAGCTCTGAAAAATAATCATCAACCACCAAAATAGGATTTCAATTAATCAAGTGTGAAATTTACAATTTTTTAATAATGACGAATGTCCATGGTGAAAAGGACATTTTTGTAATTCAACAATTTCTTTATATTTTGCAGTTCTAAATGACACTGAGCATGTGAGAAATCTTAGGAGGGCCTCATAAATGAAAGCCTAAAGTGAGTGATCATCTGTTAAAACTCTGATTTGTTTGCTACAGGTAATATGGCTGGATGAACAGAGAACTAGATGGAAGATCAAGAGAAATTAAAAGTCTTCAATGCATGGCTTCTAAGCTTATAGCATTTAGCCTGAATTTAGCCTGATTTAAATATATATATATAAATCCTGGGAAATAGGCTTCCAGACCTCAAAGCCTTAAAAGACTACAAAACAATCATTTCAATTTTTGGAATCTTCAAATTCCAAGGTGGTTGCACAGAGTAAATATATTATCTTCTACTGCCATGTTTGCTTCCTAATGAGATTTCATTTTGTCATAGTCAATAGTTCAACCATGATACGTTCAGAACAAGTCACTCTTCTAAAGGCTGAATGTACCAGTTGTTGTTTCTGAGTGTGATCAAGTAGTTGGGGGATGAGCACCTTCCTCACTAACAGTCACTCAGTGGGAAAAATCTTAAATTCCTGCGATTGAATGGAATAAAACTATTTCCAAGAACTAAACAAATACATTATATGTTCCCTCATTAGACAGACAGACAGACAGACAGACAGACAGATAGATAGATAGATAGATAGATAGATAGATAGACAGACAGACAGACAGACAGACAGACAGACAGACAGACAGATAGATAGATAGATAGATAGATAGAGCTTTCTCAATGTTCCAAGAATTATCCTAGTCACCACAGATGCAGCAGGAAACAGAACAGTAAAAAATCTCCACTCTTTGGGTCTTGTGTTCTACTGAGGAGAGACAGACAACTTTTCTGGGTTGTCAGAGAAGACCTCACTGAGAAGGTTACATTTGAAGTGATTTAAAGAAGGATCAAGCCACATAGATATACAAATACCTGAGGGAAAAAGAGTCCGGGAAGAGGCAATGGCAAATAATTAGGACTTTGAGGCTTTGCGGCAAAGAGCTGGGGGTTAGTGTAGTGAGATCATGAGCAGTTAGAGAAGGTGAGGTCAGAAAGCTAGGTAACTAGAGCCCTTACTGTGTGGCTATTTGAAGGCCACTGTAAGTAACCATGTTGCTTTTAACCATGACTGAGACAGAATCTGTGGCAGATTAAGAATGGCCACAAAATGGTTGACATTCCTTTTACGGAGAGATAGGTTTTTCACTCCCCTTGAACGTGGGTAGGCTTGGTGACTGCCTTGACTAACAGAACCCAACAGAAGTGGCACTGTGCCATTTCTTGAGCCTAGGTCTTTACAGACTGGCAGCTACAACTTCCTAATTTTTAGAATACTCGTTGTTGAAGGGCTTCATCTCTGAGAAGCCCAACCCACATGGAGAGACCCTGACAGGCAAGCTGATTGACAGCTAGCTGACCTCCCAGTCAGTGGCCAGCACCTATTGCTGGCCAAGTGGATGAGTTTTCTTGAACATCCAACCCCCCCCAGGCTTTCGGATGACTCCAGCCCCAGTCGCTATCTGTTGGCATTCACCACTTTCACGAAAGACCCTCAAGCCAGAACCATTCGGCTAAGACCAGTCAAACACAGAGATTCGTGAGAGAGAATAAAAAACTGTTGTCTAAAGCCATTGTATTTTAGTATACTTTGTTATGCATTACTAGATAGCTATAACAGTATATATTGCAGGTTTCTGAGTGAAGGCGTGATCTGACTTGTTTTAAGAGGCTCACTCTTCTTGCTTTATTAAGAAGGGACTGTGTCAGATAATATTAAAAGTGGATAGACTTGTTAGGTGGCTGTTATAATAATTCTGATGTGAGAGTAGAGCACTTGAAAAAGGGGAGTTAAATATGAAAGTAGTAAGAAGTAGTCAGCTTCTGGAAATGTTTCTAAGGTAGAGACAATGCAATATGTTAATGGATTAACTGCCCAGTGTAAGAAAAACAGAGGGGTCAAGAATGATTCCAAAATTTTTGTTCAACAAATGGAAAGAACAGCTCTGGATGCTAACAGGTAGAAATTCAGATTTCATTTTGGGGCATGTTAAATTTGAGATGCCAGGTAGACACATATATGGAAATATCAAATGGGCATATATGAGTCTGAGAATACTATGCCAGAGAAAGACATTTGGTAGTCATCAGTGACTGCCTAAGATCATGAAGAAAGAGCCATAAATACATAAGAGAAAAAGCCAAAGAGCTTTGCCCTGGGACACTCCAACTTTAAGTGATTGGAGAGAAGGGAACAAACCAGAAAAGGAGATTAAGGAAGAAAGGCCAAAGAGATAGAAGTGATGTGAGGAGAGTGAGGATGAAGGAAGAAAGTGAATAAAAGATGAAAGGGGTGGCTCTCAAATGATGCTGACAGTTTAAGTGACATGAAGACTGACTTGTTCATTGGACTTAACAATATGAAGGTCATGGTGACCTTGACAGTAAATTCAATGGAGTGATGGAGGCAGAAAACTTCTTGGATTGGATTCAAAGGAAGTTGGAGAGGAAGAATTAGCGATTCAAACATAGGCAGCTCTTTCAAGGAGTTTCACTGTTGCAAGGCCAAGAGCAAGAGGGACTTCAGTTGGACGAACAGAGTTAAGAGAAGTGAAGGGATTTTTGTTTTGGTTTTTAAAGATGGGACAAAGAACAAACAGCATGTCTATTTGCTGATGGGAATGATCCAGTAGATGGAAAAAAATGTTGCAGGAACTAAGGGGATAATTGCTGGGTCAATGTCCTTGAGGGAAAAGTTTATCAATGGTATTAAGAGAGATGACAGAATATGTTGAACTAATATCATTGGTGGGTAGATGGAATGATGAGATTATTTCCATTGTCTAAGTGAAGTAGAATGAAAGGTCATCAGTAGAAAGTAAGATTGGGAGCCAGTATGTTAGACGCTTGAGGAGAGAAGAAAAAGTATGATATAGTGGCCCAAGAGAGAGGGAATCTATTGATAATTACACCAGGGGATTGTGGTCTGATCTCTGGGCAGCATTAGGGAGTCCTTGAAATTAATGGTCGTGAACTTAAAATGCAACCAACCAGCCAGCATAGCTCTGGTCTCCAGCCACGAGTGGATGTACCGGTGCAGATGCAAAATCAAATTTAACAAGGGCTGGTATTGTCCAGTGAGTGGGATGAAGAAAGAAACGGGGGAACGTTGAGACTGTGTGCAGGGGAATGATGATAATGATTGTCCATGGAATTGAAATTGGAACTTTGCTAATATTGTACGCTAGCATCAAAAATCCTTTCTATTATATATTAGCAGAGCTGGACAGATGAGTTCCACTCGGACCTCTCTTGGCTGTATCATCTGGTTCCTACAGAACTCTCAAATTCATTTAATCATCATTTCCTGAGTACCTGGCCTGTGGATGATAAAAAAGCCATTTTGATCCAAAGGCAGAAAAGATTGATTTTTGATGCTCGTTACAAAGCCATGATCTTTCTCTGGGAATTCTTGAACACTCATTAGAGAGGCGTTTTCATGCCTTGGATTTATCATCCACTTAGCATTCATCGTGAGCTGAGACCTTTATGGAAAATATAAACAACATTCTCCCTGCTTTTATGGAGTTTTATAGGCTACCCTGTGTTTTTGTCAAGTACCTAATACAGACAAGAAGAATGTGTACTAAACTGCTATTGTAACAATGTGAGAGCTGGGATTTTGTTACTAGGAAGTTTAAGAAGTTCTTTGCAAATACATTTGGATCTAGAAGATAGGTTCACTTCTTAAATTATCTTGCTTCCATAAAGGTTACTTCGTCTTGAAGCACATGCCTTCCTGGGATCCCCATAATGCAAATGACTCCCCATTCATCACCCTTAATTCTTTTTCAGAGGCATGCTGCATTATCTTCTTATAGGTCATTATTCTGATCAGTCAATTAAAGAGAGATGAAATCTTCTTTCCAGGTAGGAAAATGTCTCCCTCTTCAACTTGAATTGCAATTGCAGTTTTACTTCCAAATCCAGTAGTAGTTGCTAGTAAAAAAAAAAAAATGTGCATAACCTATATATTACCATCACCAACACAGTCATTTTGGAGTGGCATATGCATTTACCATATTAGTAAAACTGTGCTACATCACTCATATATTCTCTTTCTTTCTCTAT
>NW_017731567.1:1491842-1496131 GCF_001890085.2 Hipposideros armiger | reverse complement strand
AAAAAAAAGTCTCCCTAATTGCTAAAAACTGATAGTTGTCTCCTTGCTGAGCCCTGTTGTAACAAATGCTGTGAATAAACATCACAATTTCTCCTGAAAAAAAAAAAAACATAGTGGCAGAGGGTTCTTGCTCAACTTATGTCATTTTCTTCTCTGAATTTGGCTCTCTGCTTTATATCGTGCTCTTTAACTGCTTTGCTTCTCATCCTTCCTAAATTGCACTGTGACAGGTCTCAGACTCTGGTATTCTTCTGAAGACCCATTTTCTCTTGTGTTGATAGAAGTATACCTTGAAAGCAAGGTTGAATCCTCTTTCCACCTGCAAGCTTTGAAACAAAAATTTGAAAGTGTAGCATACAACATCTCTCTGATGAGGTTCCTCTTCAGTTTTACAAAAACAGATCCTGCAAACTGATGTTTCAGTATTAAACTGGAGAACCTAAACTCTGCTGGCGAGCACCTCTCACCTGCTCCCCACAGACAGGCTCCATCACTGTGTTCTCATTGGGACCTTAAAGGAACCTGGAAAGAAGCCTTAGAGACATTTGATTTCCACCCCCTAATTTTTCAAATGAGCTAGGAATTTTGAGACTTAGCCAAGCTTATAAAGCTAATTCAGGGACCAACAGGCCCGAATCCATCTCTTGGTTACACCCCACCAGGATGAATAAATAAGTGTACCACTCATGTCTGTGCATTTTAGAACTCAAATTACACTGATGGAGTTCAAGACTGTATGGAGAGCTGGGCATTTGGAGACTTCTAATTTATATGGCCATGGCTTAATTTTAGGAACATCTATGATGGCTATCTGCTAGATGTCCTCTGATAACCAGAAATGTCTGGTATGCCAGTTGGCCAGATTGGTCGCGGTAAAGGTGGCAGTTAGGAAAGTATTTAGAGAGGGATTAAGGAGCTGCTCAGGAATAATTTATCCTTAAGTAAGAGAAAGTCAAGAGGTACAAAAGTCCTAAAAATCATGGGTCATAATTACACAGGGGTTTTAGAACTGCTTAAGAGTCAGCATTTAGATTGGCCCCTGAGCCCATCTGTTTATAGTGGTTTACAGTAAGAGGACAGTGTATCTGCAATCTCAGCCATGCCTTGGGGATGCTTGAGGCACCACCAGCAGTGTCAGTTACAGTGGCGGCAGCAGTGTCGCACTCACATGGGCACAAGCCTTTTGACAGTGGGTGTTGGCAGCTTTGGCTGGGGCAGCGGGTTCCCTTGTTGGACATGGGTTTCCCTGTTGGCCTTGATGGCGACCTGTCTCTTGGAGAGAACTGGAGTAGAAGGAAAAGAAAGGGGTGAATCAACTCAGTAATTACGAGGACTTTAAGAGCACAAGAATCACCCCCATAAGATGCTCAGAAAGTATTCGGAAGAATATTACAGAGGCCTCAGATCCTGTGACTTGTGGGATGCCTGGATCAGACAGATTTTGGTATTATAATTCCCAAGGATGGTATGTCCTCAAATAATATCACTTATCCAGCTCTATGATTTGAGACATGTCCTGGGGCAACTATTAACGATAGCTGGTGAATTTGAAATACCTCTGAAGGGAAGTAGGCAATTGTCAGCAAGCTAGCGGGTCCTTACCTACCCAGGAGAGGGAGGAACAGGCATAGAAGATGGCCACAGCTTCGCAAGGTTTCCAGCTAGCAGCCAGACATTTGGAAAGGTACCTATGCTTCCTGGGGGAGGTGTTCTGATTTTGAAATGAGTACTATGAAACTGGGATAAAAATTTTAAAAATGCAATGGGTGTGTCTAACAATCGGATATTGCTATAATTATTTCAGAATCATTTATTTCTG
Source organism: Hipposideros armiger (assembly GCF_001890085.2). Taxonomy (NCBI): domain Eukaryota; kingdom Metazoa; phylum Chordata; class Mammalia; order Chiroptera; family Hipposideridae; genus Hipposideros; species Hipposideros armiger. Next base: position 1,494,312 of record NW_017731567.1, on the reverse strand, counting down.
AAATAACATACTCATATGTTTATCTGATTATAAAAGTAACTTAGCTAACTGAGAAAAAGTTGGAGGATCCTGAAATATAGAACAAGAACATCAGTATAATTTTGGCATGCAGAGAAAAGCATGTTAATATGTGTCTAGTTATGTTTATGTATGTATGCTTTCATCGATCACTCTATATCTATGAATTTCTCTCACTTTTGCTAAAAGTAGTTCAAGCATTTAGCCAATAATATTATGTACTATTTCCCTGCACATAAAGAAATCTTTCTCCATATAAAGAAACAAAGTTTCTTAATCTTTTAAATTACTATATGCAACCTTAATTTATACATCTCAAAATAACACTGACCTGTTAAAACGTAAGACAGTGACCGTGCCATAGACAATATGATAATGATAATAATGATTATAACTGATGATTATTAAGACTTACTATGTACAAGGCAATTTATCTATACTTTATATCATTTAATAATTAAAACATTATGACATTATGAGTTAAATTTCACTTTTAAAAATTATTCTATTTTAGCTTTTTAATTTTTAAAACTTTTAACATGTTTTCCCAGTTTTATTGAAATATAATTAACACATAACATTTTATTGTTTACAGTGTACAAAATAAGGAATTAATATATGTATACACTGGGAAATGATCACCACAATAAGTTTAGTTAACACCCATCACCTCACATAGTTACAAAATGTTTTTTTCTTGTAATGATACCTTTTAAGGTCTATTCCCTTAGCAACTTTCAAATATATCACAGAGTGTTGCTGACTATGGTCACCATGCTGTCCATTAATTACATCTTAGGGACGCATTTATCTTATATCTGGAAGTTTGTACCTTTTGACCACCTTCATCCATTTCCTCCATACTACAACCCCACCTCTGATAACCACCAATCTGTTCTCTTTCTGTGAGTTCAGTTTTTTTTAGATTCCATGTATAAGCGAAACCATACAGTATGTGTCTTTCTCTGTCTGATTTATTTCACTTAGCATAATGCCCTCAAGTTCTGTCCTTGTTGCAAATGGCAGGATTTCCTTCTTTTTTGTGGCTGAATAATATTCCACTGTACATGCACAACCCATTTTGTTAATCCATTCATTCACTGATGAACGCTTAGGTTGTTTCCATGTATTGGCTATTATAAATAATGCTACAATGAACACGAGGGTACAGATATCTCTTCAGAATAGTGATTTTAATACCCTGAGGTGGAATTGCTGGATCATATGGTAGTTCCATTTTTAATTTTTTGAGGAACCTCCATACTGTTTTCTATAGCAGCTCCACCATAAATTGCACTCTTATTTCCATTTTATCAAAATACAATTAAGTAAGAAACTTGCCCAAATTTATGCACACCTGGTAGGATTCAAACCCAGATTCATATCTTGATTCTAATTTAAGCAGTGTGTATAAACATATCAGAACAAATATGACAGAACTAATATGCTAATTCCAACCTGAGAAAAGGCTAGTATAGACAAATTCAGAGGACTAGAAGCCATTTTCAGGAGTATGAATGTGCTCAGGGAGAGTTTACATGAAGGGAGAAATGTGTTCCCAGAGGAAGAATTCCTTCAGACTTTCTATGAATAAGAAACTAGTTATTTTGAAAATCTATAGAAAATTTCATTAGTGTCATCCTGTCTTTCTGGGTATTATCAGATCAATGACTAGTAACATGTACTATGTTGATAATCATTAATGCAGAGGCTTGCAACAATCCTTCATCCAACTCCTAATTTACAAGTTAATTGCCATTAAGTCACACTACAATGCTCAAAATAGCGACTGAGCTGGAAACTACCAATATTAATCAACACTTTTCTGGTCTCTGGAAGGAATTTCCACTAACTAGGGCACAGACAGAGGATGGCTGAGGAATTACCAGTCTTCACGTCAGGCTCTAACCTCTAACACAACAAAGCATGAGAGTCCAGAAAAAAACCCATGACACATCTCAGTGGTGAACTCTGAACTAAGAGACCCTATTCCTGGGCCATCTTGACATTTTTACTCCCACTCCCACCCAACTTCCAGAAAACTACTTTCTGAATCACAAGAGAATTTTAACACCTCGCTCTCATAAATGACTCTCCTTGTATCCAATGGCCTCTGATTCATGTGTACACACACCCCACTCACAGTCCTTGCACTGGTCAAATTCCTCTTGTATCCAGAAATGTGATTTGGAGTTGCACTTGTCCTCATGTTAAATATGGGAGACAGGAATTGTATTACCATCCAAGTAGAAGTGAAGTGGGTCCATGTACTGGTTGAAGAGCAAATAAGCCTAGTGAGGTGTCTGATCAAAATGGAAAATCAGAGGGGAAAAGAAAGAATGAATAGGGAATTTATAACCCCCCCCCACCGCAACCTAAAAAGAGGGAGCTTTACCAAAAGATGAAAGAAAGAAAGAAAGAAAGAAAGAAAGAAAGAAAGAAAGAAAGAAAG
>NW_017731567.1:1437264-1491692 GCF_001890085.2 Hipposideros armiger | reverse complement strand
GAAAGAAAGAAAGAAAGAAAGAAAGAAAGAAAGAAAGAAAGAAAGAAAGAAAAGGAGCTTTTATATGAGACACCGGTACTATCCATGAGACTTTTTGTATAAGTGCTATGAGCAAGTGGGCTCCAGGGCAGTTACTGTAGGAAGATACAATACTCTTCTTGTTCTTCGAGTTTCATTTTCCTTTCCCCTAAAATATGAAATCACTTGCATTTTTTTTTCTACTGATTGGCTAAGCTAACATACTTGAATATTACATATTAATGTTCGATATGAATATTTTTATATTAATCTTACTGATATTGTTTATTCTGGGAATTTCTTAATTCTTAGAGGCCAAATGCAGCTACATTTGCAAACTAGAAGTAGGACATTCCTGGTACCAGCAAAAGGGGACAAGGGTATAGTTTGAGGAAGACCTAACAACAGGCTATGTTGAGATACAGTCTTGTCTTCACACAGTGCAGAGGCAGATGCTATCAGCAAATTTGGGGGAGATATACAAGAACCCTTATTTAATGAATTATTAGTTTTGGAAATTTTACCTTGACTAGAGTCATCAAAATATGTCACAAGTGTCTTCATATGTTATCAAATGCCTCTTCACATTAGCTTGCTAAGACACTGTGTGGCAGATGGCAGAAGATCAAAAGGTCAAGCATGGGATATTAAATGCCAAGTTTCCAAACATCTGGAAGGTTAAAACAAAACAAAACAAAAAAAGAAAATAGAAAGAAGAAGAGGAAAGACAAGAAAATAAATGTGGGTGTCATTTGCTTTCTTTCATATTAACATGACAAAGTATACTTGCTTGCAAGTTGGCCAATGAGATTTTGATTTTGATAGAAGATATCAGAAGAGAAGACATTCCTCCTTTCCCTGGTATACCTGAACAGATGACTTATTGGCCTCCCCCTCAGGCAATGGGCAGCCTGATGGCGATGGAAGTCATCAGCATGTCCACAAACACCATCTGTGCAGAAGCTAGGCTAATGAGCAAAGTACAGAGGGGATGGCAAGGGACTGAAGGAGTGAGGGCAGAGGGCAAGGTGTTGGACTTAATGCCAAGCAGCCCAGAAGTGGATCTTCTGATAAAACACTGAATCTAAGCCATGGCTGTTCATTATGTTGTCAAGAGGAGCTGTTTCAGACTTTCAATGCTCACACCCCATTCCAGATCAATTGGTTCCAAATCTCTAGTGATGGGGTCTAGACAGTGTATATTTTAAACTTTCCAGATTATTTTTACAGGCAGTCAATTAGGAGAACAGCTAACAGAGAAGGTGATTTGCTGAGTTCAGTCTTATCTGCACCTCCAGGTTTGGATTAAATACTTAGGACCTTGCGATTCAAGTGTATTCCAGGGGCCACCAGTATCACCTCACCTTGCAGTTGTTAGAACTGAGGAAACTTGGGCCGGCCGAGTGGCGCGCTGGTTAGGAGTTGGCTTGGGACGCCAGCTCTGAGCAGCAGGGCCTGGGTTTGGATCCCACATGAGGGCCAGTGACACTGCCCTCTACAGCTAAGATGGTGAACAATAGCTCGACCTGGAACTGGGCTGCCGTGAGTCGCCGGTGACAGTGTGGGCTGCAGTGGGGCTGGCTGGCAGCCAGTGTAAGCTGCCGTGAGCCACCATGAGCAGCCGTCCAGTGGCCAGTGAGCGACTGCCTCACCCAGGAAGAGCGCAATGATAATACCAACATGGGCCAGTGAAGCGATGTTCCACAACTAGACTGAAGAACAAAAGGACAGCAACTTATCTGTTCCCCTTCCCCGATCTCTAATTCCCCAATAAAAAAAAAAAAAAAGAACTGAAGAACCTTAAGCTCCATCCTGGACCTGCTTCAGTTTAACAACATCCTTAGATGAGTCATAGTCATGTTCAAGTTTGAAAAGTACTCAATTTCAGTGTTTTTCAAAGTGTAGAATTTGAAAATATGTGAATCAGGGCATTGGCTTTTGAATTATAGAAGATCAGTGGCAGAAGAATAAAGGTAGAAAGTAGTATGTAATTCATTCTTTCAATCACACAATTAAAATATACAGTGGACTGGTCACTCTGGTGGACTCCAGGACACAGTGGTGAGCTTTGACAGGTAAAGTCGTCATTCCCATCAAGCTTAAGCACCACATATCAAATAACCACCCATATGCATGTATGATGATCAACTGTGATAAGGGCCAAAAAGAGCACCCCTTCTAGGGGCGGCCGAGTGGCTCAGTTGGTTAAGAGCTCACTGAAAAGTTTGAGCTCTGAACAACAGTGGTTCAATTCCCGGCCCGAGCTGAGCAGCCACTGAGCTGCCAAAAGGTGGCAGGATGGCTCAGCTTAAAAAAGAAGAGCACCCCTTCTCCACAACGGCCTCTCCAGTGCAAACTTCCTTCGTTGAGTTACCAAAGTGCTTAGAAGTGAATCTTCACACACATACACCAGGTCTTTGTGACCTGGCGGTTCCTGCTGAGTAATTATGTTTGTGCTTCAGCCACGCTACACTTATTAACACTTTCTCAGGCTTGTGCTGCTCTTTCCCTGCAGGTTTCGTGTCCTCTGAAATGCTTGTTCTGTCCCGCCACCCCCACTTTCTCAGCCTCAGTAACACCCTTCTGGACCCATCAGCCTCCGTGGCTCTAAGATTCTTCCTTTCAAGGCTGCATAACCTTGAACTTCCTGAAGCACCCTCTTGCTGATGTAAAGTCTGCTTCTACCAGGGGCGGTATGTGCGATGGAAGAATGGGTCAGGCCTGTTTGTGCTCACTGCTTTACCTCCAGCCACCCGCACGGGGCTGGCCCAGGCACTGTGCTCAGGAAACAGTTACTGGGATGAATGGGTGAACCGAGACGCCTGAGGAAAGGAGGCAGCAATGGCGGCTGTTCCTGAGCAGTCCTGTGATGGAGGGACTGGAAGATAATTTTTGGATTCAGTGACATGCGAGTAAAACAAATATCAGGAATGTTGCATATTTGATCGTCCTTTTGTAACTTCACAAAACCCAGTAGGGTACTGAGAGTACTAGGAAATACTGTGCTAAAGGGACACATCAGCCTCTTTAACACAATCATTTTAGCACTTATTTGATCTTAGAAACTTGTTGCCTAAAGTACTAGTGAACATCCCAGGAAGCTAGTATTCTGAGGGACGGTGGTTGAGAAGCCCTGCAGGCCCATGGGAAGCCCTGATCCCAACACGTGGGAGCAACTGATGTTCCCCCAACATCCTGGTTCTGAAAGCTTTCACCTGAAAGGATCACTCCCTCTCACATTACCCAGTGCTTGTGGTCGGTAGACAGGATTAATACCATCCTGTGTGTATCCACGGGACTACTCAATCAAATATGAGGAAGCTTCCATAATGACTTCCAAACCTCTTGATCACCTCTCAGATGCATTTACTCATCCTTTAAGATGTCACTAAAATGTCATTCTTTCCCCACCTTCATCTCTGCTTCCATAGGGGTGTTACCGATGTGAACTGTGCTCCCCTCTGGAATAGCACTTCTCAAACTGTGTAAAGCATTTCTTACTGCACACTTCATAAAGGCAGGACATTTTCCCTCCCTGAGCTAGTTGAACGTTAACATGAAGATGCCTTTAAACACTGAGTATTACTTGAATGAATGCATTAATTCACCCTGTGTTTACCTCTCTATCGTTGGGAGCACTGTGTCTCCAACACCAAGCACAGACTCGGCACAGACAAGACACTGAGTAAGTACTAGCTAAATCCTTATATAAATGAGCGAAATTACTTCCCCAAGCTGAGCCTCCATTTCCATGCCTCAGAACAAGCCTTTCTGCTGATAAAAAAGTATGATCTATAAATTCAGCAAGCCCGGGACCTGATACATAGTAAGGCAAAATAAGCATTATTTCTTTTTTTTTTAAATATTTTATTGGGGAGTTGGGGGAGGGGAATAGCACTGGGGAATCAGGAGAAGGGGACCAGACAAGCTGCTTTCCTTTTGTTCTTCAGTCTAGTTGTGGAGGATGTTGCTTCACTGGCCCATGTTGGTATTATCATTGCACTCTTCTCGGGTGAGGCAGATCAGTCACCGGCCTCTGGGCAGCTGCTCACAGTGGCTCTTGGCAGCTCACTTGGGCTGCTGGCCACTCACGGTAGCTCACAGCAGCCCACTACAGCAAGGGCTGCAGCCTACACCATCGCCAGCAACTCACGGCAGCCCAGCTCCAGGTCAAGCTGTTGTTCAGCATCTTAGCTGTAGAGGGCAGTGTCACTGGCCCCCATGTGGATTCCGAACCGGGGCCCTGCTGCTCAGAGCTGGTGTCCCAAGCCAACTCTTAACCAACGTGCCACTTGGCGAGCCCAGCATTATTTCTTTATCTTTTAAAAAATAAAGGTGGGGCCGGCCGAGTGGCTCAGTTGGTTAAGAGCTTGCTCAAGAGTGTGAGCTCTGAGCAACAGCGGTTCGAGTCCAGACCGAGCTGAGCAGCCGCTGAGCTGCCAACAGGTAGCAGGATGGCTCAGCTAAAATAAATAAATAAATAAATAAAAAATAAAGGTGAATTTGGCCTGACACAAGTAGAATGCAACCAATTTTTTTCCCCAGACAATATAAGAACTTTACTAAGTAATTTCACTCATCATTAGCTCTTAATAAGGGAATAAGAACAGAATCATCCCAAATTAAATTTGATCTTTTAAGAAAAAAATATGGATAAGCTTTGATATAATATCTACTATTATAGAGCATAGTTGAACGGTTTTACACTAATTAATAAATATGACCTGGGGTATACATTTCCTGCATGCATCCCTACATACGTAGCTGATCAATTCCATATGAAGAAAGCTAGAAGCTAAGAGGAGACAATTTTAAAAAGGTAAACATATTAAGAAGTAGATCTCTCTTACCTGGGGAGGAGTAGGCTGAAAGGAGCTGTTATAGATAACTAGTAGACCTTTTTCCTGCCCATCACCCAAACTCCCCTTTCTTTGCTATCCTCATTTATTTCCCATAGGTGACAAACCTGAATTGACAGAATTGTCTGTGTGGCAGGGAGCAGACATCATTCCTTTTGGTCCAGAACTGGTAGGTGACTTAGGCGTACTCAAACGCAGTCAAGGAGACGTACAGTCCATCCCCGTTATTCATGGATTCTGGATCTGTGACGTTTCCTACTTGCTAAAATGTACTTATAATCCCAAATGAGTAGTTGCAGTAATTTCCCAGTCATCCACAGATGTGCACAGAATGACAAATAGTTCAGTCACTCAATGTATATACCAGGGGGTGCCAAAAAAATGTATACAAGTGGACATTTAGGTCAACGTTACTCAAGCAGTAGTTCGCCATAATCAGAAGTGTCTGGATGCTGATGGGAACCACCTTGAGCTCCTCTTGTAATTGCGGAAGTCAAACATGACTTGTAATCATCTTTTGTTATCTGTATATATTGAATATTGCAATTTTAATAGTTTTCCTTTCTTAAGCTATGTATACATTTGTTTGGCACCCTCTATGTTTCCAGCTCAGGCTGAGCATGGTGAAGCACTGGGTTCTTGTTTCAGCTCTCCTACTGTAAACAAGGGTCCTTTACAAAGTCTACTTAGCACCAAGTTTTTTTTGTTTTTTTTTTCTCACATTTTTATACTATTTGTTGCTGATTTTACTGTTTAAAACAACCTGAAGCATAGTGGGGAAGTGCTGTCTTATATTCCTAACAGAAAGAAGGCTGTGATGTGCTTTATGGAGATAACATGTGTGATAGATAAACTTCATTCAAGCATGAGGTATAGGGCTATCGAGTATGAGTTTCATGTTAATGAATGAACAGTATATATTAAATTAGGTGTGTTAAAACAGAAAGATACATAAAATAGGGTTATTATTGATTGGTTTATGAGAATGCTGTGACCAGGAGCTCACAGGACCCTAATCCTGTATTCCTATCTTTCACTTAGAAGCCATGGTTCAGTATTTAACTCAGTGTTTGTGGCAACTTTATGGAACATGACTGTCTCAAAATAAAGAGAATCGACTGTATTTAGCTGCAACTTTTGTTTCAGCTAAATGAGAGGAGGCATTTTTTTTTCTTTTGTCTATTGTATTGCTAATGTATTGAATATAAATCTAGAGTTGTTAGTAGCCACCATCCTAGTCAGAGAAAATTTGTCAGGGAATGGAACTAAGAGAGGAAAAAGCAAAGTTAAGAGATAGAGAAAGATAAAAATAGAAATGATGGAGGGAGGGAGGGAAGGAAGGAGGAAGGAAGAGAGAGAGATTGAGAGAGAGAGAGAGAGAGAGAGGGACAGACAGACAGACAGACAGACAGACAGACAGACAGACAGAATGTGAATGAGAACTAAAGGACCTATGATTTGAAGCACTTGGACCCCTGGGTTTTTGCAGTGCCTAAAACAAATTTAACTCAGATTTCTTTCAGTCCCATAAACTACCCCTTTTGTTCATTTTTTCTTTTGCTTAGACAGTTGGTTTTCTGTTATTTGTAAATGAAAGAATTCTAAAACAAAAGATGACTGTCATAAAGCATTGCCCACAGAGAAGGGGGGTCACATTTTCTCCTTTCTTAGGTGCAAGAAGGGATTGGCTAATAGTTTATTAAGGGTTTAGAATTAGCTGTATATAGAATAGGTTTAGCAGTTTAACACAAATTAAAAACCATACACATTTTTGAAGAATGTTTCAGAGTAATTTTCCTTTAATAGCTTTAGAAAAGAAATACAAATCAGTGTGCTTGTAATGGGCTAGGATTAATTCTGAAGTTACCTTCTCTTTGTTTTGTTTCCTTTGAGAGCAGTTTACTTCTAATAAAGTTCTTTAATAATAAGCTTGGGGTATTGGGATTAAAACATACCAATATTTGAATTCTGGTCTTCCTATTTAGCAGTTCTGTGACCTTAATTTTTCTAGGCCTCATTTTTTTTTCATAAACAAAATAGACATATACTGTATACTTAGATTCATGCATAGTAGGAACTCAAAGTTTGCTGAAAAGAATGAATAATTATTGTAAGAATTAGATGAGATAACCTAAGTTGAGTGCTCATCATGTAGTCTTGAGCATCATAAGTTCAATAAAAACTATTATTATTTATAGTTGCTTCTTTTATATCACTTACCTCTTATCTCTTTTAGAATACATATGCAATTAGATAGTCGATAGTCAGAAAAAAGAATCTATGAAGTTACCATTTTGCAATAAATATTTATTTTGTATCATCTCATTTCTAGGCATTGTAGGATTTACTTGAGAAGATATGTGATAAAAAAATGGCACAGTGCAACTTTTCAAAGAGCTTGCCAACCACTAGAAAGTATAAATATGTAGATACATATAATCGCAGGTAGATTTATTTAAGTGCTATACCTAAAATACATTATTGCCACATATATTGGGTTTCTAAGGAAGGAGAGACCTTTCTATGAAAGAAGTTGGCTTTGAAATTGGGGCTCAGCAAATGGATCAGAATTCACCAGGTAAGGTTAAGGATAGAAGGTTCAGGTGGGGCTGCTGTGGACTCTACCTGAGCAACCAAGTGTAGCCCAAGAAGATTGAAATGGAGGGGTCCATAAGGTAGCAAGGCAGATAAAACTTTTTTATTATTATTCTAGTAATAAATCAATGAAAGGGTATGAAAACTTTCACGCTTCATAGTGTAAGCTGATTCACGACGTGTTCCTCAAAGTCTTACTCAAAGTTATGTCATTATTCTTCAATTTGATTAAAAACAGGGACGATTTTGTCAGAAAATGCTCCAGGATCATCTTCTAACAAACTGCGCCTCCCTGGATTCCTCTGCTCTGGACATCAGCATCAATTTTCAATTTGCATTTCTCTTCAGTTATTAAGAAACACTGAATTATAATACATATAAGCATGTTGTTTTGATAGCCTTCACTTTCTTCCAAGTTTTTCGCTCTGCACATTTTTAAAATTAGAAATCAAAATAATGTTACCTTCTAGCACCTTCTCAATGGTTGATTAAAAAAAGAATTACTATCCACCCTCTGTATGTTTCTCACCTGCATTTTCCTCCCCAAGTTTATACTGTCTATTTAAAGTCTTCATCCAACTTTCCTTAAAATGCATTACAGATTCTTCTTTTACTTTCCCTCTGTTTGGTAGAGAATTAGAATATCACAAATAAGAAAATGTCAGTAGACCCAGGATAGTCATTGTAGAGTTTTGCTTTACTTTTCGCACCCCCCCCCAACAAAAACCCCCTCATACTAAATAATAGGTTTTGCTCTCATTTAGTAGGCACTGTGCATCCTTCACCACTGCTTTCTTATTCACTGCCTTTCCATTCCCCTTCTACATGCACCCAGCAGAACAACAGGATTACATAAAACAAGCCGAGTTTGGAACTTATCCAACATGCTAGGTATAACTTAGCAAAAGTCACTGAACACTGCTTTATTCACCCTCAGAATGAATACATTTGATGGCGTGGGGAGGGGAGGCAGGGAAACTGATAAAGGAAAAATAATAATAGTGTAAAGGAAACACTGCTAATGGTGGCACTTCTTAGCACCCTGATCTCCCTTTGGCCAAGACCCCGAGTCTCATTACCATGGTGGTGGTTGAAATGCTACACATCCACATTTTAGTTCTATTCCTCATGATTTCACTTTTATAAGGAAAACCGTGGAAAAAGATTGGGAGGGACTAATCCGTAAAATGTGTATCTGCTTTACCATCCTCTAGCTGAGCTCCACGAAGGGGGAATTATTTTTATTTTTTGAGGATTCCAAATGAGTTGCAGAAGGATCTTAACAAGAAGTAGAGCAGGAACAGCTTACATGCCTGAAAGCCTGTCGGACAAACAACAACAGAGAAACATGCACACCTGTGCACACCAGTAACAGATAAGTTAGACAGCTGTTAGGCAGGCCTCCCCCTCCCTCTAAATGAGGCTGCGGAGGGCGACGCGGTCTTGCCGATGGTTCCCATGGTCAGGTGAGGAGTGGAGCCGTGCAGGCATCACATTAGGCATTGCAGTAAATCAGATAGCATCTCTTCTGGAACAAGGCCAAGCTGCTCTTGAAGATGTTAGGGGCAGCTCCCTAGTAGCTTAGAGAGCAGGGATCCATTTCAATCATTTCCAGGAACCTCCCTCAAAGCCAATTTTTTCTGGCAGGGAGGCTGGGTGTCGGAGTAACTTCCTGCTAAAGTTATAAAGGGAAAACAAAAGTCCTGCACTCATCCCCCCAGACTCTGACTCGACTGGAGGGCTGTACAGTTCTGGGCCCTGATTCATACAGTAGGGTTGGCCTTGACTTCCACTTTCTCCATTCTTCCCTGCCTTTCCTTGCAAAGTAAATAATCCTGAAATCTGTAGTTGGGTGAAGAAGGACAGTGAAATTAAAGCTAGGTTTCAGGATAATCCACACAGTGTAGTGTTCATCCGGTGGAAACAGTGGTCTGTGAGGCACAATGGACTCCTGGGTAACTCATAAGTTTGAACAACGTATTTGGCTGATATGGCTGGAGAAGGCACAAGCCTGGACCACATTATTGGTTATGTAGCCCTATAGAAAGGTTATGGGCTGTATTGGCTGACCAGTCTGGATTGAAGTCCTAACCCCACTATTAATTAGCATGAGAAGGTGGGTGAGCCTCTCCAACCCTTGGGTGTCCCTATAAAATGGAGATAATACTTTCTTTTTGTAGTGTTATAAAATCCTTCATAAGATAATGCCAATTAACTAATTAAACTAATAGAGTATTTAGTTTCCTATTACTGCTGTAACAAACAATCAAAACTTCTGGTGTAAAACAGCACAAATTAATTCTCTTAATAGTCTGGGGATCAGAAGTCCAAATATCAGTCTTACAGGGCTAAAATCAAGGGGCCCCCAGAGATGGTCCCATCCGGAGACTCCAGACAAGTTCATTTCTCTCTTCTTCCAAGTTTTAGAGGCTGTCATCCATCATTCCTTGGCTTGTGTCCACATCTCTCCAATCTTTGCTTCCTTCATCACGTTGACTTCTCCCCTCCATAACTTCCTACCTTCCCCTTAATTAGGAACTTGGTGATTACATCAGACCCACCAGGATAATCTACCCATCTCAAAGCCATTAGTCACACCCCGAAGTCCGTTTTGCCATACAATGTAACATATTCACAAGTTCCGGGAATAAGGGTGTGGACATCTTTGGGGGCTATCATTCAGCCTGTCACAGGTCCTTAGCACAGGTATTGGCACACATAGGCATGCAACAGATTTAACCCTGTCTCCTCTTCTATCAAAATTAGGGGCAAGGCATATCTAATAGTTCTTTTCCCCACTTTTCATAACCTTGAACACTCTTCTCAGAGGTCCAGAAAGAAAGGCTGAAGGGATCCTCTGAGAGTAAAATGAAAAAGTCTTAAAAACCATAAAACAGCAGGAGTCTTATACTTACGGTGGATATTTGTTTCCTTCTTTAGTGAGTTTTTAGGGTCTGGTCTGTTTTATGTATCTGAGTTATGTTCATAAACCAAATTATGCAGTCAATTGTAAGTACAACACAACACCATCATGAGTGCAGAGGAATTCGTTCACTAACATGTCCTGAAACTAGTTACAGAAAGGCCGCTTTTGGATTTTGAGAAGGAAAAAATCATCTTAGTTTTTACAGTTCATGAGAATCCGGACCTTATGATGTGAGGGAGTTGGAACTGCTAGGTATTTTCAGCCTCTGATTTAATATTCTTTCAAATTGCACTGACATCATAATCATTTATCTTCAACAAAACCAGAGGGAGGCCAGAATAGTTTCAGTTTCACTCTGTTTTAATGGTAAATTCCTCTCCTTTTGCTGTTGTCCTCTATAAAGCGATCATTCATGCTGCCATCACATGAAATGAACCAACTAAATCAAAATATTTTTCATAGGGGAGTAGCCTAGGGAAGTGAAAGAAACAGCCTGCTGGACTTCTCATGCTGGCTATTTTTGGATGGCCTTCTTCAAGGATCAATTTAAAGCTAACTTCTACAAAAAAAGCTTTCTCCAATGAGGCAGAAAAATATACAGAACCTCACACATACTTAACAAAAGTAGTCAGCTGACTGCACCTGACTTAACTGTGCAAAGTATAGAGTTTATTCTTCACATCATAACAGCAACCAGGAACAGTAATTATGGGGCTAATGCATGATTCATTAACTCACTCCTTGATTTATTCATTATTTCATCAAAGATCTTTGACAGACCTACTGTTTTTTCATTCACTTATTCATTTAATCATTCATTCTTCCATCCTTTCAGTTTACATCTTCCAAATTCAATCAATTTGTATGTTTATTAATTCACTCATTCAATAAAACTGCACTGAATACCTTATCTCTACTCATATTGTGTTGGATGCTGGAGGTACAAAGATAAATCAACTCCATGTATGCTTCAGCAACCCATCTCTTGACCCATTCTTCAGTTAGAACACTGAGAAGATGACACAGGAGAAGAAGCAGAATGTTGTGTTGATGTTCCACTGATGATCACCTTAAATTTAGGCAGATAAATTGTAACAGCAGAGATGACATTGTGTTGAATATTGGGAATCTGACTTTGGACCATCCCAATGTGTGGGTCTGCATCTCCAATTATTGCATCTTCGTTGACCAAAAAAGCCTTGGTGGAGTGTTTGTGCTCAAAATCTGTGCTGCATGTATTAATCTGTAATTATTGGCTAATTATGTTACTAGCCCCAGAAAAATGGGGATTCTTCCCAGCCCACTTGTTTTTCCCCTGGTCAATGTCACTGTAGAAGGCATTGTAGGGTACTGTCTCCTACTTCACTGGCTGCCAAAGACTGAACCTTACATCTGATTTGAAAATAGGAGCCTGTGCTCCTGAGGAAGGTCAGTGTAACTGTCACTAAAATAACGGCCTTTGGCTTTGTGTTCTCGGAGTCCATGTTTGCTATAATGACGCATCGCTAAGAGAGCCTGGCCTTTGTAGTTTTGACTCTCCTAACAAAATCAGGCCACCATTTGTATTTTTCAGGTCTGATTCACTCCCATCCCAATCTACCATATCTGTCCTTCTAGAGTTTTTCTGCTTTTTCTTAGGACTCAGATTGGTCCATGAAATTTCTTTTTCAAATATTTTAAATTTCCCCTTTTTTTGCTCCTATCGCCACAGTGTATTTTTTTCTTGGCTCTCATCCTTCTAGCATTTCTTGAGGAGAGCATCACTGATAATAAAATGTAATTACAAAAATAGTTTATTTATCATTCTCCTCCCTACCTATCATATATATAGTCATCTAAAAGCTTGTTAGTTAAGAAAATTATGGGGTTTTTTTATATATACATATCCCATTGCTCTGACCCTGATGTTGAATTAATGAATCTCTGAATAGACTGTTTGAAATCCTTTATGCTATCTGATCATGAACCTCTATGACAACGGACCATTGATTACCTGACAGAACTCCTGGTCCTCTGGAAACTCCTGCATAGCTCATGTTCGAGTGCCCTTCCCCTCTCACCCCACTCCTCAGCTTCTCTCATTTGTAGGAAATGCTTGAACTTCTGTGTGACGCTGTCAGTGACTGTTAACAATGGGGTGTGATAAAGGTATGTTCTTGAGGATGAGAAATTGCAATCCTAGTTTTGGAAATAAGAAAGTAGATAGGGATGCCAGGCAGGGAAATGAGAGCCCAAAGCAAAACTAATACAGAACCCCTAATTCCTAGGAATAGTGCATTGATTAAATATAAATGGTGTCCTTAGAACTTCTAAATGTTTCACATATACTAACTAACTCATTCTTCTAATAAGCTTATAATGTGGGTATTGCATTCCCACTGGAACCCTGAGTCATAGAGGTTAAGTAACTCTGTCCAAGGTCACATGACAAGTGTGGAGACAAGATTAGGATGCAGATATTTGACTCTAAACACCATGTTCTAAATCATTAAGTAATATGACCAGTAGAGAGAGAGAAAATGGGATAACATGATTATTATGACTGTGCATAAAAAGATTTGGTGTGAGAATGGGTCCCTATGTGGATTATGGGAAGGTAAGTTATAGGAGCATAGGTACTGGTATCAATCCTGTTTCTATGTTTTTGATTAAGATAGCATAGAAAAAAGCTTAGTTATAAATATTTAAATATCTGATTCAGAAAAAACAAAAATGAATGATTGACTTGCAATGATCTTTGTTTCAAGACTTAGACACCACCCCTGACTTTTGAGTGGATGTGATGTTGAGACAATGCATTTCGTTCAGAAAGCCAGTAATAGGTTATGGAGAACCAATTAATCACTTAGAATTTCAAGTTTGAAATAGTTATTTTGGTCAGTCTCAGCCTTAAAACTATTGCCTTTTAAGTCTGGTCAAATATATTTACCTAGAAAAGGCTGTAGTTATTTACAAGTGAGGTGCAATATAAGAGATAACAACAAACAAAGAAATCATTACTAAGGAATTTCTCACCAGCCCTCTCTCTCTCTCTCTCTCTCTCTGCAAATTGCATGTGCATGCGCACGCGCACCATTCATCTGGAACAATTGTCTGGGATTTTGGTTCTGGTTTGGAAGCTATGGAATGTGTTGAGTTTTGGAATTCCTTTCATGTGGAAAGAATCCAGCTCTTAAGGACTGTTGACGATGGACAAACACCCGGCACAGAAAGACCATGAATAAGACTTCCATTTTCAGTTTGCTTAAGTAACTCTTGATAGAGGCACCCAAATGCAATATTTTCTATGAATATAAGAGCTTCTTGGGTCAAAACATAGACAGGTGACATAAATTCCATTTTAATTAGTTGAAGTGTATTTCCCCAGGGCACATAACTTGCTAAACAGTCTTCAGCATTTGCTATGTTGGGGTATCAAAGACTGTTTTTCTTCCATTGTGTTCCAATAGCAATTTCTACAAAATAATAAAATAAAATAAAATAGAAAATTACTTTGTGCCATAGAAATGCCATGAAAACAGAAACTGTGTCACAAATGTTTATATTAATGGCACTTACTGATACCTGGTTATCAGTGGAAAGATGGCTGAGTGAATAGATGCCTGAATGAATGATACATGAGTGAAATGTTTCATCTAGATTTAGAGTGAAATCAGTATCTTGTTATGGGATTCAGCAGCCCCCAAATATTTTGTCCCCATTTTAGATGAATATGAATTTTGTAAACGTGATCAATACATATTTTTAGAGCAGGAAAAAATATTTAAATGTTCTATTTCATTAATAATCAGAATAGGAGATGAAGAGAGTTGGTAATTAGGAACCACTGTGAAGATGCTAGAGGTGGCTTGTAATAGATGTGGTGAGAGGAAATTGAAGTAGAATTCCATTTTGTTGTTGTTTCTTTTCTTCTATTTTATTTCTTTTGTTATAATGCTGGTGCCCCCCAGTGTTACCATGCCACTGTAGTGCCAGCATGTCATTGTCGATGAAGAAGAGCTTTTTCAATTAACTGGTTATCAAAACATGTGTAATGTCTGCCTAGTCCTCCCTGCAAGATGGAAACTCAACAAGAGCTCATCAAGAGCCCTACATTCTACTCCCATCAGTAAAAATGATAATAATTAGTCCATAGCAAGGTAG
Source organism: Hipposideros armiger (assembly GCF_001890085.2). Lineage (NCBI taxonomy): Eukaryota > Metazoa > Chordata > Mammalia > Chiroptera > Hipposideridae > Hipposideros > Hipposideros armiger. The sequence continues at coordinate 1,477,151 of NW_017731567.1, read as the reverse complement.
GGAAATACCTGATTCTTCTAGGTTAATCTCTGGTCAGAAGAAACAGCCCATACTTAGAAACAAGCAAGGATATTGGAGGATGTGAGATAGATTTGAAAGAGTGTGTCTTTTCGGATGCCTCTGACTGTAATTAGTGGCTGGAAGCTACTGGCCTTGGCAGTCTGGGCCTTCCTACAGCCAACAGCTGTCTTCCTTTTTTAGGAAGGGCTATATAAGGCATGCAAACCACATGGATTTCCTTTGAAGCAGTTAGAACTTTTGTCAATATCATCTTTTATCTCTCTCTTTCACTTCAAACCCTCTGTAAAGAGATCTTACTAAAGAGAGAATCAAAGCAAGCTCCTGGTGTTACTGTTCTCCAGACAACTTTCTGGCGTTCTTAAACATGGAGCCAGATTCCTGACAGTCATGACGTGGTGTGCACTGGTGTTTTCTCCCTGATGATCCCTCCATAATGTCTTCAGGCTGTGTGGACAAAAGCCAAACAGAGCTTTCACCTTTGCCCTGTGTTTTCGGGAGTTGAAAACCTGTGCTGTCCTTATGAACACAGTAATATTGCTTGCCCGTCCTCTTTCTCGGAGGCATATTTGAGGACTCATAGGTAAACACAAATAGACAAACTACCTCTCTTTCTCTATTTTCAGCAGAACTCTAAAAACCATTCCACTTTAACATAAGGGCTTTGGAAGTTCTCGCAGTTATTTCAAGAATCTGGATTACCCTTTTAAGTGTATCACATCAAGAAATAAATATGTCAATACTGCCAGGATGGTTCTTATCAAAGCTAAACACAGAATTTTTATGTGATAGCTTTATAAAAGTAGACCACTCTCAAGGAAAACAATTTTCTCACAAATACCCTTCTGAACTTAAGTTCTTCTGAACTTAAAATGAGCCTCTCGTATGAGAGTGCTTTTGTTGAAAATGCAAATCAGTTTAGAGAGGGGCTTCAGTCACAGTTCTTGCTTGTGTTCAGCAGAAAACTATCCTGGTTAATTTAAGAAAAAAAGTGGAACTAATGAAAAAGGCTGAGGAACGTGTGGTCCAGTCTAAGTGCATAGCCACAGGAAAGTAATAATAGCTCATACAGGTAATGTCAGGAGAGACCTTCCTAGGTGTGGATACTATTCTATGTGCATTAACTCATTCAACCCTTGAATTAGTATTACGGGATAACTATTATTTTCCCCATTTTACAGATGAAGAAATTGAGGCAAAGTTGTTAAAGCTTTTGTCCAAGGTCATTACACTATGAAATGGCAAAGCTGGAGCAGCAGTAAAGTCCGTGCTATAGGAGCATCTTTCTTAGAATGTCACTCCTGCTTCTACTATTTACCACACCGTGCTTCTCTCACTACCATCTTTACTGCTGCTAAACACTGGGCACAAGCTTACTGCTTTGCCTCCCTTGTTCCAGACCCAAAACTTGAGTGTGGAGATCTCATATCCATATCTTGTCTTCTAGGAGATTAAGAAGCAAGTATCCAGCCTCTAATGGTTGGACTCATGCAATAATAGATTTCTCAAAACTAGGAATGAAGTTCAGATGCTCAGCAGCTAAAAGAGCACAACAATCACTGTTCTCTGTTATAGTAACTACTAATAACCTTGGATGAAAAATCTAAGTCCTGCTTGAAGACCACCATGCAATTTAGTAAAATTGCAACTGTGGATAGCATTAATTGATCACAAATGTAAATGACCTTGTTTCTAAAAGATACCATTTTTGAATTCTATCCCAAGCATAAACAGTTTATAATCAGTAAAAAGAAAAACTGAGAAGAATAATTGTTGCTTTGAATATGTTATTGAACCTCTGTTGAGAACTAATACGATGGGACTTTGATTCTAATTCTTAGCAGTTTCTCCCAATATAAACTTGAAAGTTAGATAGTACAAGAAGTGAATGGAGGAAAGGGGCTGAGAAAAAGAGCAAGCGAGAGAGATTTTTACTGTAGAACGCTTTGACATGGTCCAGTTACTGCGTCACGACTTCATGTTTCTTAATCTTGGCAATAGAATAAAGTCCTCAGCAGAAGGACTTTTTTCAAGTCCAAAAACATGACACTTCAGAGCTCTAACCATAACTTTTCTTTTTATGTCTACGGGATTTACAGTGTTTGCAGATGGAAGTAATTTAATAGCATGGTGATCTTTCTTCTAGCCTGCTTCCTTTCAGTGACCTTATGTTTACTATAAGAAAACACCAACAAGGTGTCTGATTTCTTCTGGAAAAATGGCAACTATTTAAAACAAAAGGATTTTGTCCAGAGGAATCATAAATCTTTCACTGTTTCTGTAATTTTACAAAAAATGGCTCATTTGTTCTATGAGGAGTGTTTGCCTCCGAGACAAGGCCAATTTGACTTTTTCTCATAAAAAATGCATTTTTTGAGGTGGGGGATGATCACAGTAGAATAAAAAGTCACTGTTCTATCTATGGCAGGAGAATCAAATCTTTTCATTTCCATGGCTTTGCCTCAAACTGTCCGTGAGTTATCATTTTGAAAGAAAACCCTAGATTCCTTCCTGGCATTTCCCAGGATGCTTTGAAAATAATAGCAGGTTCTTTGTGCCCTTCACACATCTTTGCTTTAGCATGCATGGTTCCTGCTGATTTTAAAACCTGTCCCACACCCCAGAAGAAAGCAGATTCTTCCTGGGATGAGAGAAGCTCTTGGTAACCACAGTAACACACCTTTCTGGGGAATCCTCCCATAGACATTTAATAGGTTGAGTCATAAATAGTACAATGAAATCTTTCAGTAGAAGACCAGGAGCTGCAACTGGAACACTCAGGAAATGGATAACAGCTGTCTTAAAGGTGATGAGATGCAAGATTCTGTCTTCTATTGGAGGCAATTTTTCCAGTAAGACAGAGAACTTGAATCTGGAGTGTCCATTCTGTTTGCACCATAGATTAGGGAGATGAAAATGTCAAAGACTCTTATGAGTGCGATATTATATCCAAAGACAGACGATAGACTCGAGAGTGTAGATTTGACCTCTGCATATAAATAACTCTTTCAGGAATTATTTATAAATATGTGTTTTCAGATAGCGAGTGGGTCCTTGAACAGGGTGAAATATATTATTTTAAACAGCAGTTATGTGTTGAGTACATAAAGCATGTCAAAGTGTCCTGATCCTTGAAAGTAGAATAAGGAACAAAGCACTTGGGAGATATAGACAAGGAAGAAGTATTGTGTGAGCAGGTGTTTGAAAGTTGACTAGGGGTGAGTTAGGTAGAAAGTGGGGAAAGTAAGACGAGGGTCCCAGGTAGAGGAAATGTCTCAGCCGAGGACTTAGATGCAAAGAAATCCTGGTCTATTTGAGAACTGAAATTGCTTCAGCATGCTGTTCTCTGGCCAAAAACATAGTCACTCAACATTCAAAGATATCTATTTTTTGGTTCTTATGATATAGCAGGAAGTGCTCCAGGTGTTTGGGGTATGACCATCAGCCAACCAGAGAATGTTTCTTGTCCTTGTGGAGCATATTACACAATCCATCCTCAAGGCCCTCTCTTCCCTCCTCCCATATTTCTACTATATAGGGAAGAGGGGGTGATTATATTGCAACAGCAACCACTGAAAGCATGTTGTCTTAAGGGTTTGGAGTGGTAGTAAATTATCTACCTTTAATTTGTCTCAGTAGATGTCTGACATCAACAAAAATTAATGGGGTCCCCAAAATGTGCCAAGTACTGTGCTGGTTTCAGGCAGTAAAACGATGAACTTGAGCTGTGGATTCAATGTAATCCCAATCAAAATGCCAGTGAGTTATTTTGTAGATATTGACAAACTGATTCCAAAGTTTATATGGAGCATCAGAAGACCCAGAATAGTCAACACAATATTGTAAGAGACGAACAAAGTTGGAGGACTGACCCTGTACCTTCAACACTTACTATAAAGCTACAGTAATCAAGACAGTGTAGTATTAGTGAAAGAATAAAGAGATCAATGGAAAAGAATAGAGCCCGAAGTAGACCCACACAAACATAGTCTACTGATTTTTGATAAAGAAGCAAAGGCAAACCAATGGAGAAAAGACAGTCCTAGAACAACTGGACATCCACATGCAAAATAATAATCATCATTATCATCATCATCATCAATATCATCATCATCATCATCATCATCATCATCATCATCATCTAGGCACAGACCTTACACTTTTCACAAAAATTAACTCAAATGGATCATGGATCTAAATGTAAAATGCAAAATTATAAAACTCCTAGAAGATTACACAGGAGAAAATCTAGGTGACCTAGGGTTTCGTGATGACTTTTCAGATACAACAGCAAAAGAATGATCCATGAAAAAATATTATTAAGTTGGACTTCATTAAAATTTTAAAAACTTCTGTTCTGCAAAAGACCTTGTTAAGGGCCGGCTGAGTGGCTCAGTTGGTTAAGAGCTCGCTCAAGAGTTTGAGCTCTGAGCAACAGTGGTTCGAGTCAGCCCTAGCTGAGCAGCCGTGAGCTGCCAACAGGATGGCTCAGAAAAAAAAAAAAAAAAAAAGACCTTGTTAAGTGAATGGAAAGATGAACCACAATATTGTAGAAAATCTTTGCAAAATGCATGTATGATAAAGGACTGTTATCTAAAATGTACAAAGAACTCTTAATATTTGACAAGAAGAAAATAAACAAGTAAATGTCTAATTATTACATTGTTTTGTACACCTGAAACTAATTAAAAAAGAGCAAAAATCTAAACATAACATACACTTCACCAAAGAAGATATACAGATGGCCAACATATGAAAAGATACTCAACATCATGTTATTAGGAAACAGAAAATTAAAATAGCAACAAGATACCATTACACACCTAGAATGGTGAAAATTTAAAACACGGACATGACCAAATCTTGGCGAGGACATGGAGCATGAGGAGCTCTCATTTGTTGCTGGTGGGAATGCAGAAGGGTACAGCCACTTCGGAAGACATTTGGTAGTTTCTTATAAAACTAGATATACTCTTATCATGCAATCCAGAAATTGCACTTTTTGGCATTTACCCAAATGAGTTGAAAACATATCCGCAGAAAAACCTGTGCGCTGATGTTTCTAGAAGCTTTATTCATGACTACCCAAGCATGGAAGCAGCCAAGATGTCCTTCAATACGTAAGTGGATAAACAAACTGTGGTATATCCAACAATGCCACATTATTCAACAATCAAAGGAAGTGAGCTATCAAACCACAAAAACCACACAGAATAAACTTAGATGCTTATTGCTAGGTGAAAGAAGCCAATCTGGGAAGGCTACATACTGTGTGATTACAACTATATAACATTGTGGAAAATAAAAAAACAATGGAACAATAAAAGGATCAGTGGGTGAAGAGGTTCCAGGGAGGAGGGATGCAGAGGTGGGGTAGGGGGGATTTCTAGACAGTGAGACTATTCTGCACGATAACGCAATTGTAGATACACATCATCATATATGTGTTAAAACCTAGAGAATGTGTGACATGAGTGAAGCCTAATGCAAACTGTAGACTTGTGTTGATAATTACGTGTCAGCGTTGGTTCATCCATTGTAACAAATGTACCACAGGAATGGGGAATGTTGGTGGGGGGGAGGCTGTGTGTGTAAGAAGGGGAGGTGGGAGTGTGTGTAAACTCTGTGCTTTCCACTCAATGACTTAAAGAAGTAGTCTATTAATTTAAAAAGAAAGAGAAAAAGAAATAAGGAATTATCCTTGATCTTAGAGAGCGCCTGGTGACTCAGGATATCTGTCTGTCTCTTTCTACCTACCTTTCTATCATTTATGGATCAATTTCTATATTTATCTGTCTAAAATGATGTGTTATAATAGAGGGATAAAGAAAAAGAATTTTTCTTTATTTCCTGTGAATGCAGGAAGCATAGGTCACAGTTAATTCCTCTGTGATTTTATGGGTAACTTCAACAAAGAGCTAAGGAGAAGAAATAACATTTGTGTTGGACCATGAAGGAAGACTAGGAGCCCACCAGGTTAAAGAATAGTAGAAAGCAGAGAAATATTCTTAAGCATGGTGAAGAGACACAAAAGTTATCGTGGAAAGTATCACTAGAGCATATAGTGTTTGAGAGAAAGGAAGAGATCATTAATTATCAGCCTGGAGCCAAACTGTCAAGGGCCCTTTAAGTGCTATACATTGAGTGTCTACTTCATACAGGCATTGTGCCAGGCACTACTCATGCTATAAGGACTCGTAGCTCTTGGTTTTATTAAAGAGGACTCTGCTCAGGAAAACACACTCACTGTCCTGAGTCACAAGGCTGGGAGGTCTTGCAAAGGAGCTCAGTAAGCCTCAGTGGGGCTGATGAAAGGGGGTGCTGTGCTTGGCCCTTACAGCAGAGATCATCCTTTGGGGGGGTGCTTTTTCCGACTCCTGCAGACCTGCCTTCCACACCCTTATTCCAACATGCCAAGAAGATTCTGGTCCTCCCTTTGAGCTGGAGTACCAACTTTAGAGATCACTATTAATGAGGCCCTTTATTCCTCAGATACTGAGGGACTGAAAGTAAACAAAATCACAGTTGTTTAGGCAACCATGATATTACAGAGGTTGTGTGTGTATGTGTGTGTGTGTGTTGGGGGGATAGATTAGTGTCTTGGGGGGATAGATTAGTGAAGACACTCCATTCCTGACAAAGAAGTCACATAGGAGAGGACTTGGGGTTGGTAAGTGTAAATAATATGGAGAAGAAAAGAGTTGGATTTCTTTGTCTGAACCCCACCTCACCCCACCCCATGGAAGCAGTTGATGAGATCTTTCCATTCTCACAATTCAGAAGATAGATAAGGTGTTTGTCTATCTCATGAGGTGATACTCTTATTATACAAATAGTGAGCATTTGATAAATCTTTTCTATGTGTCACATATTCAGTCTAATTTGTACAAATCAATGAGATAGAACAAAACTGAGATTCTAAGTGTTTCAGGTGATTCAACTATGAATATTAATAAGATAGAAACACAACCTTCCTGACTCCAAAGGCTTCTTCATTCTTAGACACTAACCTGTGATGTTGGATCAACTTAGAAGCATTTTAGCGGTTGACCTGTTTTGCTGAATATTTAAACTGGTATTAATTATTTCAAGATGTTTTACAGAAATTATTTCAATTATAGGTTTCTTTGATTGTGAATGTATGTACACACAAACTCACTCAAACATTCAATGAATAATTCAGAAAACATTTACTTGGATTTCAAACAATATTAAATGCTTTTCTCCTCCACTGGATTGTGAGTTTTAGCAGTGCAAACACAGTGTGTAAGTAAGTAGCATGTCGTGTAGTGTCTGGTGTATATTAATGCTTAATAAATATTAGTTGCATAAATTAGTCCTCTTACAAGACACTTTCCTAGAAGCTACGGGGATGTCAGGCAACAGCCTCTGGTTACTGTCTTTTTATATCAGAGGAGTTGAGACCACAAAAAAGGAAACACAACAGTTGCAATCTGTCACTCTTGGTTCAGTAGATCCTACTTGAGGACCTTGAGTGTAATCCCATCCTTTTTCCTAAACCACAGACTTTCTCTCAGTTGGCTTCTTTCTGCCCCTGTTCCCCTGATCAACTTTTTTTTCTTTTATTTTCTTTTTGTTTTTCCTCATAATATGATGTTTCATCAACTAGAACAAATCACCTCTCACCTCACTTCTCATATTCACTCTTGCTTATTCTACTCTTGGCTCAGTGCAGCTGGTACTTGGAGACTCGTCTTTCTAACTGCCAGGATTGTAGGCCCTTCCTTTGGAGCAACTGGGATTTTTTAGTTTGTCGGGACATGAAGATATCCAGACAGCCCTATTGTGTGGGTTTTAATAATGCAAATAGAATGCTCAAATGTGCTCATTTGATTTATAAATATATGGTTTTGTCACTGAGATCCCTGAGAGGAAAATGTTTGAGCAATTATGTCTACTTTCTAATAAAAATAAATTTATGTCTATTTAAGGTAAGAATTCTTTAGAAAAGAATAATCTGATTCTTAGTTTTGAAATGCTTTCAGCAAACTTGCAGTTGTCTATGGCGATTGTGGCTTGTATTAATATTACAGCTAATCTTGTAAACAACAACAAATGGCTTGGATTTTTACGGAAGTTATTTTAAAGTTGCTCATAATTTGTAAAGAAGGTCTAACTTTTCATTTTGCATGTGATTATTTAAATAACCAAGTGAAATGCACACATGTGGTTTATGGGACACTTATGAGAGCTGTTTCTTTTTGTAAGAATACAAGGAGTACAAAGAGTGCAGTCCATTACCGATTTAGGAAACATCTTCCAACATTATAAATTATTTGGATAAGATAACATGCAATATGTTTTTTTCTCTGGGAAGCCAGGCCACTTTGAGCAGAAAACAGATTCTATGGCCATCGGCCCACAGAAACTCCATGGGCCTCTCTGGCAGGGCATGAAGGAGTCTGATCCTTGGTCTAATTAGGCGTACTCCCTCTGGGACTCTGCTTAGAAGTTAAAGTGAAGGCTTGCCTTGTTTCCTCGCAGTGATGGGGAAATCCATTTCAATTCCGCAGGCTTCCCTTGATTTAAACACATTCGGGGACTTGGAAGCATAGCAGAGTGAGCTCAAGAGTTACAGTCTGGAGCTGCCAGTTAGAAGAATTGGCAGGCACCTCTCCTAAGCTTTTTGGTCTAAAAAGGTTGCTTCCCTCCCACGAGGAAGAAGCCAGAACCATATGGCCCAAGCCCCGGGTGGCTCTACTCCATGGCTTGCGGTTTCCCTGAAGCCTATCCCCCAGCTCAAGGCCTGCTAGCCATTCTGTGACGGCAGATCCATAACCATGGTTTCGTAGCTGGTGGGGAAGAGAGACATGCAGTTCAATCCCAGAGACATGGGTGGCGTGCCTACCTGTGTCAGGCACCCTCCTATGAAGGAAGAAACGAAGATGCCATTGTCCCTGCCTGTAGGTAGCTCACGGTTTGGGGGTTTATTCTCTGTTGTTGATTTACTGCTTGTTTTATAAGAAGGGAAATTAGTATCAGAGATACTCTGATAGGACAGTAGTGAAAAAAATTAGAAAGAGAACCAAATTTGGAGTCAGGTGACTCTGTTTGGTCCCTGGTTCGATCACAAATGAGTTATGAGTAAAAGTAATTAAATGCTTCTTGAACACTGTATGTTTTGTTCTCCATGCTAAGCTTTAAGGACGCTAACGTAAATAAGATACGATCCCTATCTTCAAGATGTTTGCTCTTACACAATCTGAGTTTAACTTTGTCTCTTCTATTGAAAAATATTATAACTACTGCCTTTTCTATCTCATTAAGCTATTTTAAGAATCAAATTTGGGGCTGGCCGAGTGTTGCATTGGTTAAGAGCTGGCCTGGGATGCCAGAGGGCCCCGGTTCGGATCCCACGTATGAGGGCCAGTGACACTGCCCTCTACAGCTAAGATGCTGAACAACAGCTCAACCTGGAGCTGATCTGCTGTGAGTCGCGGCGTAGGCTGCAGCCCCTGCTGCAGTGGGTTGCCATGGGCTACCGTGTGTAGCCAGCAGCCAGCGTGAGCGGCCAGCAGCCGCAGTGAGCGGCCGTCCAGAAGCCGGCGACTGATCTGCCTCGCCTGGGAAGAGCACAATGATGGTGCCAACTTGGGCCAGTGAAGCAACGTCCTCCACAACTACACTGAAGAACAAAGGGACAGCAACTTGTCTGTTCCCCTTTCCCCAATTCCCCAGCGCTGTTCCCATCCCCCAAATTCCCCAATAAAAATCTTAAAAAAAAAAAGAATAAAATCTGATAACATACATGGAAAATGTTCATTGTAAAAGGTTGTACAACTATGCCTGTTAGATTTATATAGTTTGTTATGTTTACATAATTTTCAAGGTATGGAGTATCAAAACTGGCATATCCTGACATAAAATACAATAAAAGATAATGACAAATACTTTGCTGAACTTCTAGACCATTGCTTTTTCCCTGACAGCAGTGGTTCTGAAAGCGTGGTCCCTGGACCAGCAGTGTCAGCAACACTTGGGAACCTAGTAGAAATGCACATCGTTGGGCCCCAGCCCAGACCTGATGAATGAGAACTGAGGATGGGGATCAGCAGTCTGCGTGGTAACAGGATCTCCATGTGATTCTGATACAACCCGTCAGACCGTCCTGTGAGTCCCCACCTAAACCATCATGCCTTTGCAGGGTTGGTACCAGTTAGGCCCGCAGTTTTCCAAAGAACTCTTAGGTGTAGAGTTTGGGTATGAGAAGAAATGGAGATTTAAAGAACATCTGATTATGCAAAAGTTAACCTCTCATTGCCTCATCTTTCATTGATCGGATTCTTTACCAGACATTTGCTGAACGCATATTATATATCAGACATTACACTCAATTCTTTTTATAGCTCTCTGTTTCCCACGTGACTCTGACTTATTCAAATGACATGACACATAAAAAAGAAACTCAAAGGGCATATTCTGACATTGTCTTAAAACCTATATTATAACTTGATTCATTTCTGCTCCAAGATCCATTTCCTTCCCCTCCCCTCGCATTTTATTGTTCTTTTCCCTTCCATAAAGAGCCAGAGAAGACAATGGGGACTAATGTGTTGATGCATTTTCCTTGTGTACACAAAGACTTTATTGAAAACTCTCCAAGGGAAGCCTGTCTTTGTTTTACTACAATTCCGCAGTAACCTGGTGACCTTGAAGAAGGAACTTTAGCTTGAAAGCTGAAACATCTTAACTGCCTGCCAAAAGCAAGAGGGACCTGCACTTTGGGATTTGGGGAGAGTTTATGTATTTGGAGGAATGCTCCCTTGATTATATCCTCTTCAGAGACCAAACCCAAGGCATTCAGAAACAGCTGTGTGGTGGGAAGCTGCTGGGGCAGAGTCTTCATATTTGGTGAAATGGTCCCACACAGACCTTTCTGAAAGGATGACCTTCAGAGCAGTGGTTAGCAGGCAGGAGGTGAGCTTCCAGTGCCGCTTCGGTTTCCAGCCCTTTGTCACTTTGCCCCCCTCTGATAGTGAATTTGGGGAAAATGAGTTAAAGGCTTACTTTGTTCATCTTCCTCTTTCTCTGCCTCCCTATATCATATCTGCGTTCCATCTCTGAAACATTCTCAGTGCTTTCACAGAAGAAGTGACACCAATACATACCATCGAGAACATGGCCTAGTATGTTTCCCTCCCCAGGTGTCAGGCTTATATTATATAATGCCCATTTATTAATGAGTTCCTTTCCATCTTATAAGGAAATCACCTGGAGAATGCAAAGATTGATGCAGAGAAGCATAAAATAGTCAACATCTTTTATCATCATCAGTTAATGCTGAAGTGATTTTGCTTACAGGGCAGCAGGGAGATTGTAGTTTTCTGACTGTCCCTAAAATGACAGTACAAGGATGGGTAACAAAAGAAAAATGAAGATTTAATAGCTAATATGTTATTGCTAAATAGTCATTTTATTTCCATAGAAATCAATCTCATCTGAAAAACAATAGTAACAAATGCTTATTATGCCTTGTTTTAAGCAATTTTCAACTATCCACTAAACTTACATTACAACCTGGCGATGGTTAATTTTGTGTCCACTTGACCTGGGCACAGGGTACTCAGACTTTTGGTCAAGGGTTACTCTGGCATTCTCTGTGATGGTGTTTCTGGAGGAGATTAGCATTTGAATTGGTAAAGCAGGTTGCCCTCCTTAACCTGGGTGGGGCTCATCTGATTAGTTGAAGATCTGAACAGAACAAAAAGGCTGAGTAAGGAGGAATTCCTTGTCTGCCTGAGCTGGGCCATTGGTCTTTTCTAGCCCTCCAACTCAGACCAAAACATTGGCCCTTCTTAGGTCTGGAGCTTGCTGGCCTTCAGACTGGAACTACATGTTGGTTTTCCTGGGTCCCTAACCTGCCAGCTGCAAATCTTAGGATGTGTTAACCTCCATGATTGTGTGAGCCATTTCCTTATAATAAATTTCTCTCTCCCTTTCCCTCTCTTCCCCTCCTTCCCTCCCCCCCACTCCACACACACACACACACACACACACACACACACACACACCACATCCTACCACATCCTATTGGTTCTGTTTTCTCTGGAGAACTCTGGCTAAATGAAACCCTGTGTTGTAGGTACTATTGATATTTCCGTTTCACAGATGGGGAAACACACACTAAGAAGCTACGTAATTTCTGCGCTGGTTTAAAGGTGCTGCCACAGATTCTTTGATATTCCCCTCTCAAGAGATAAAGCTCAATTTCTCTCCCCTTGAGTTTGGACTGAACTTAGTGCTTCATTTCTAATGAATAGTATGTGGTAGATATGATGGGCTGTCTCTCAAAACTAAGTTATAAAAACACTATGGCTTCTGTCTTGGGCTTTCTCTGTCTCTCTCAGTCTCTCTCTCTGATCACTTGCTCAAGGGAAAGCCAGTTGTTCTGCCTGTGAACAGCTCTATGAAGTGACCCATAGAGCGAGGAATTGAAACCTCCTGCCAACAGCCACAGGGGTGAGCTCAGATTTTTCCAGCTTCTTCAGAGGACTCCAATCTCATGAGATCCTGAACAAAAACCAGCCAGCTAAGCTTCTCCTGGGTTTCTGACCTTCATAGATTGTGTGTGCTAAATGTTTGTTGTTCTAAGCTGCTAAATTTGGGAGAGTTTGTTACACAGCAGGAGATAACAAATGTACTTGCCAAAGGTCACACAGCTCATAAAAGTCAGAACCAGGACTGAAACCCAGACGATGTTCTGCAGTGCTTTTAACCCGCACCTTCTGTTGTCTGTCTTACTGACACAGACCCACCATTACTATCCCACCCAAAATAACCCTGAGAAAAGAAGAGGTCATGGACTCCATCTCTCACATCAAATAGTGCCTTCCATACATCTTCTTTGAAACACCGTAAATCAAAGAAATAAAATTCACTGTCTTCTTTGTCAATGGGCCTCAGAGATGTTCTTGTCAGACTTCACCTAACAGATGAGGGATTGAGGCTTCACTGTGTCCCAGCCCAAGAGGTTGCCTGAAAGGGGGCCGAATGCTTGTCATTCATGTTTTCTTATTAAAACATAATATTTTGTGAGACACAATCTAATGAATTGAGGCCTCTTCTTAATGGAGATCTGATTTAATAACTTTCTGATATCATTTTCAGAGAGGAATGACTGGATGACATAATATGTCCACTTCCCCAGAGACACTTCTTATGACAGGATAATAAGCTTCTTGATAGATTATAGTTCCCTCAACAGTTCTTGCTTCTCACCTCCAGGCCTTTGCACCAGCTGCTCTCTGCACCTAGAAAGCCCTTCTCTCCTGGAACTTCCTCCAATCCATCTTAAACCCAGCTGCCTTCCTTTCAAGCTTCAAGATGCAGTTACATTGTGTCTTGAGATGCCTTCTTGTTATCATTGTACCCACAGTTATCCCTTGGGCTCCAATAGCAACTTAGATCTCATAATGCAGACAAAAAGCGTGTGTTTTAGAAACAGACAACTTGTGGTACATACTAGCTATGTGTCCTTAGGTAAGTTTCCCAACCCCACTAAGCTTTGATCTTCTAGCTATCACATGGAGATGATATAAGTGTGAAGCTTAAATGACTGTATAATTCAGAATGGTGCCTGGCATAGAAAAAGTCCTAAATAAATATTAGCTATTATTTTTACTGTGTTAAGTACGTATCAGAATGCATGAAAAATATTCAATTACTTTCTCCCTTAGAATAGGTGCTTTTCAAATGAATGAAGGCAATTTTGGTGTTTTTGTCTTTATACCAGTAATGGTTGATGCTGTGGGAGTGAGAGAAATTTTTGTTCATTTATTTTCATTGCCACTTTGTTTCAAAATATATCCCCAACAGAATTCCCTACATTTGTTTCTATCCAATCCTGCCAGATTTTTAGGTCTGAAACCTTGAGTCACGATGCCCCTCCCTTTCTTTCACCCTATTAAGCATTTTGTAAATTATTTTTACTATGCCTTTCACATTCACCCCCTTTTCTTCGTTCCAAGGGCATGGGAGTTAATCCAGCACTCCTTTCCTCTAATTCTCTTGCTCAGCCATCGCTGGTAATTCACAGCTTCTCCTTCCTCTGGTTTCTCCAACTCCAGTCTATTATTCTCCATGTAGATATATTTGTTTCTCCCCAAATAGCCCTTATCATATTACTCCCTGCTAAAAATAATTGGTTGGCTACCCATGGCTTAAAAATGGGAAATTTCACATATTTGTCTGTAGATCGTAGTAAAGACACATTGCCTATTTTTACCTATTCTTTTTCACTCTTCTATTGAAACCATATGGTTTATTCTTCTGTAATGTCCCCCCCACCCCCCACCCCTTTCGATCTCTGGGCTTTTTACTGTTCTCTTTCCTTTCTCTCGAAAGCTCTCTTGTCCCAGCTTCGCCTGTGGAAACAATGTCTTGCAAAGACCATCTCAAATGTCACTTTCTCTGTGAAATCTTTCCTCATTACTTCACCCTTCCCTAGATCCAGATGCTGCCATTTTTAGTTTATTATATCTCTGTAGCCCTGTGTACTTTGTTTACAAAATTCCTCTTTTGCCTTATATAATGGGATTTTGTTTCCTTCCCTTGCAAATTTTAAATTATCTGTATCTTAACCACCTTGATAGACATCTCCCTTCTGAAGTTAAGCACAGTGCTTTGTATCAAATAAAGTCTCAGATCTTGAATTATGTTATATAATCAGTTAAAATAATTGATAATGTCAATATAATTGGAACTGTATAAATGTAGTTTAAAATAAAATCATCTCATTTCCCACAGATTTTTCAGAGTGACAAACATTGTTACTGTATAGGCATCTCTAGCATAAATATCTGTGCCTAAATGTCATTACAAGGTGGAGAAATTGTCTTTGTATGAATGTTTGGGATTGAAATTGCTGTCTGTCTGCCTTCCAATTACCGGAAGACCCAAACTAGCCAACTCACAATAGACTTTAACAAGATACTCCCCTGTAATGATAATTGCTTTCGGGCTTCAAACTGACTTATTTACTAGATTTTCGATTTGGAAGTCATTTCTTTTTAGGACCTGAAGGGTTTTTGCACTGCCTGGGGAATTGGGCAGCCGCCTTTCATTAGAAAAAGGCCAACATATTCAACATACACTAAGATTTGTGATATTTGTGATAGGGCTGGGGTTAGGAGAAAAAAAAAATGTGGGTTGGAGAAGTGTGAAAGTACTCATTTTTTACCTTTCTTTTGATAGTTCCTGAGTCAGTGAGAGAAAGGAAAAACAAAGGATTCTGAACTGTATTCACTAAACACGGGACTGAATACTCAATGAATTTGCTACAATAATAACTGGCCAGCACGGAATGTGCTCTCTGCAGGGCGGCGTGAAGTTCAAAACTGTTCCAATGAGGAACAAATGGTACTACGGACATAAAATCTATGTTTTTCAAGTATGTATTGTTAATTTATTTTTTAGAATTAGGGTTTACATCCACATTTGATCCAGTCATTCTTAACCTTAATAAAAACGGCATGTTGCAGAATTCCCATCAGAAAGTTGAGTGGTATCTGGAATGCAGAAGACAGGTTTGGCTCGCAACACAAAAGGCACTTGGCTCCCAGAGGCGATATTTTTCTTTGAAAATTATTAAGCCCTTCAAATGTTGTTAATAAACCTGTTTGAAGTAAAAATATGAGTTGAAGAGTGTATGCCATTGCTAGTTACAAACCAAAAATGGTGCCTAATTTTATCTATGTATTTTGAGTTTGTTTTTTATTATTTTCAGCATGTTTTCTACATTTATACAAAAAGGAACGGGGAAATTCAAGGACTTGGAAATCTCAAGTTTATCTTCGAAGTGCAAGTTACTTTTTTTTTTAATTGAAAACTTTAGGGATTGTGAAATAAGCAACACAATTTCACTTTAAAAGGCGTATTAACCCAAATGCAATGGTTAAAAAAAAAAAAAGGAAATTGACTTTCCCCATCTCTCTCTAGAGACCTAGGAATATTATCAAGGACTGAGATAATTAATTGTCACTAAAGGACACACTTATCAAACATCATTTACGTCAAATTTGCCATTTCTTTTTTTCTCTATATTTAATAGTCAATTAAGATGTAAAAATGTTTCCGTTAAATAATATCACAATCATGTTAACAGTGAAGCGACAACTTTATAAAAGCTAATCCTGGAGGTCATTCCAAATTATCTTACAAAGGAAATTAGCATCGATAACCATCTCTCTGGCTGAAGAAGAAAATGAAATATATTATTTGCACATGTGTCCATAACACCTAAAAATAAGTTTGAATTTTAAGGGCATCTTAAAATAGCAAGTCAGCTTTACACAATTGTCACATCAGGTGAAAATTGTCTTCCTTAGAAAATCAGAATCTACTCCATCAGCTGTTACTTTAAGTACATCTAAACCGTGTATTCCTTCCTGCATTAAACAGTTGATTTTAGGAAAAATCATTATGGAGGACACTGAATGCATAACTGAGGATGTAATGCAATCATTTTTATGATTTTTGAAGTATCTAATTCTGTGGACATTAGTTTTCTTATTTGGTGTGTTGCCTTGCAGTAGTGGATTTTCTAGAACTATGTTGCTATAAATATCTTTCTCTAGGGCACACTAATGGCATTTTTACTCTCTTTTTTAATGAAAAATATGTGTATGTAAACACATGCACACACATATCAAATTGTATGTGTGTATAGGCATAAATATATACATATAATTTGATTGAGATATAATTTATATTCATTTAATTGTAGAACTTGGTAGATTTTGAAAAATATATAGAATATTGTACACCCCACCATAGTCAAGATATACAAGATTCCAGCACCTCAAAATGTCCCCTTTCCTCCTTTATACCAATCACCATGAATTCATTCCAGATAGAGTAAACACAGATCTGCTTTCTGCCACTGTAGATTTGTTTTGCCTGTTCTAGAATTTCATATGGAAATCTCATATGGAAAAATGCAGTATGTATTTTTGGGGTATTTCTGCATTCACCCATCAAAGTTTTTGACATTTATACATGTTCTTTTCGTTGTTGTTGTTGAATAGTATTTGACTGAATGGATAGCAGCTCGTCTATTCACCTATTGATAGATAAGTAGGTGATTTCTAATTTGGAAGTAATATGAATAAAGCTTCTATGATCATTCTTGTTGATGTATTTGTATAGACATATGTTTGTACTTCTTTTTTAAAAATTTTTATTAAATTTATTGGGGTGACATTGGTTAGTAAAATTATATATGTTTCAAGTGTATAATTCTATAATACCCCATTTATATATTGTATTCTGTGCTCACCACCCAGAGTCAGCTCTCCTTCCATCACCATATATTTTGATTCCCTATTGGTACATACCTAGAAGTGGAGATTCTGTCTTTCAGGAAGTGTTTATTTAAATTTTTAAGTAACTGTCAAAGTAGTTCTTAGGCACCCCAAAGTGCTTTTCACATTTTACATCCCTTGCAATGTGTAATAATTTCAGTAGCTCTACTTCTTTCCCAAAAATTGCTATTTTCAGCCTTTCTAGTTGTATTCATTTTAGTGAGAATACTGATATCTCCTGGGGCTTTAATTTTAATTTCTCCAAAGCTAATGTGTGGAGTACTTTTCTGAGTGTTTATTAGCCATTTGTGTATCTTCTTTGGTGGAGTGTTTTTCAAATATTTGCCAATTTTCAAAATTAGAATGTTTTATTATGAATTGTTTATATAACCTGGATAAAGTTTTTTGTTATTAATAGGTTTTGCAAATATTTTCTCCCAGTATGTGCCTTGCCAGCTTGTTTTTTCATTTTCTTCATAGCGTCTTTCAAAAGCAGAATTTTAAAATTTTTGATTTAATGTAATTTATCAATTTTTTCTTTATATTTATCTTTTGGATCTCTTTCTGAAAAAACATTGCTTAGCACATGGTCACAAAATTTCCTTTTATATTTTCTTTTAGAACTTTATATTTTATGTTTAGATCATGTTTCATTTCAAAATTAATTTTTGTATATAATACATGGTAAAAACTAAATTATTATTTTTTTTAAATATGAATATCTACTTCCAGCACCGTTTATTGAAAACATTTTAATTTTTTCATTAAATGACTCTAGTAAGTTTAGACAAAAATCAATTGACTGTATGCGTGCTCTATTTCTGGAACCTATACTGTTCTATTATTTTATATATATATATATATATACACACACACACACACACACACACACACACACACATATCTTTATGTAATATCACACAAATAATTTCTGAGTTACTTTTCTTCTGGGACTCTGATCACATGAGTATTAGATTTGTTATAGTTCCAAGATCTCCATGGTCTCTGAAGTTCTGTTCAATTTTCTTCTATCTACTTTCTGTTTTACAGATTGGATGATCCCATTGGAAGGGTCTTCCGGTTTACCAATATTTTCTTCTGTCAGCTCCATGACCCCATCGAGGGATGTTTTGTTGTGGTGGTTTTTGTTACGGCATTTTTTTTTTCTTTTTTAGTTCAAAACTTTCAGTTGGTTCTATTTTATGTCTTCTGTTTCTTTACTGAAGATTTCTCTTTTTTTCAAGAGGATTTGCATTGCCTGCTGGAGCTTTTTTATGATATTTCTTTGTCTTAGTCGACTTGGGCTTCCACAATAAAACACCACAAACTGTGTCGCATCCCGCGTGGCAAGGGCAGTGGAGAGCGAGAGGGGCGGCGAAGGGTTAAAGAAACACAAGAGTCAAGTATAAAGCTAAAGCGGGGCCAAGGCTGCAGCCTCTTTAGGACTGAGCCCCGAATCAGGCCAATGCATAGCTTTTATTGAGAAACTTTTCAAGGAAGTGAAACTGGTTTATTCTAAAGTCTGTGTGTTATGTTCCTTATGGCTGTTTTCCATTAACATACCCCACTGCATTCCAACATGTAGTGTGCCTTCACATATTCACACACACACACACACACACACACACACACACACACACACACCCCTGGATGGCATCGTTGTACCGTGACCATAAAGTTAAGGGAGATGACCAATATCATTCCATCAGGTCTCAGCATTCTGAGACACTTCCTCATGACCTCTTTAGGTCAGGAGTTGGTGTAGGGTGGGGGTCAAGAATGTAGCTGTAAGGCAGTGGTTCTCAACCTGTGGGTCGTGACCCCTTTGGGGGTCGAATGACCCTTTCATGGGGTCGCCTAAGACCATCGGAAAACAAAAAGATATTTACATTACGATTCATAACAGTAGCAAAATTACAGTTATAGAATAGCAATGAAAATAATTTTATGATTGGCGGTCACCACAACATGATGAACTGTATTAAGGGGTTGCGGCATTAGGAAGGTTGAGAACCGCTGCTGTAAGGCAACAAGACTGGGTGGGTTAGACAACAGAAATTAATTTTCTTACAGTTTTGGAGGCTGGAAGTTCAAGATCAGGCTGCCAGTGTGGTCAGGTTCTGGTGAGAAATCTCTTTCGAGCTTGCAGACAACTGCCTTCTTGCTGTGTCTTCACATAGCTGGGGGAGAAAAAGCAAGCTCGCTGGTGTGTCATCTTCTAAGGGCACTAATCCCATCAGACCAGGGCCCTGCCCTCATGATCTCATTTAATTCTAATTGCCTCCCAAATGCCCCATCTCCAGATATCACCACACTGGGGTCTAGGGATCAACATATGAATTTTGAGGGGACACAAATATTTCGTCCATACTTGCTTTACAATCCTTGTTAGATAATTCCAACAGTTTGTCATCTCAGTGTTAATATTGTCTTTCCTCAGTGACATGGAGGTTATAGTGGTTCTTGCTATGACGAGTAATTTTGGATTTTGTCCTATACATGATGAGTATTATGTTATGACACCCTTGGCTGTCATTGCAATCTTCTATTTAGATGGCAGTAAACCTGTTGAGGCCTAGAACATACACCCATGTCCATTTTTGTGAGCTACGGTTAAAAAGTCAATTTAGTTTTCAAAGCTGTTGCAGCACTGTTTTGGTATGCCCAGTCATGTGTTTCCCAGAGGCTAACCCGAGTCATGGGTGGCATTTCAGATCAGTGTTCAGTTCTCCACTCTGTGTGTTGCTTTTGTCAGTTTCATGCTTGGGCCCCTTAGAGGTCTGCTCAGGAATTCATACACAGACTTTGAAAATCCCTTCCCTCAACTCCCTCCTCTCTGAGCTCCTCCCGTAACTCTACTGTTGGAGAGGCGGGGACATGCACCAACTTCCTCCTTATTACACAGTTAGGAAGACAGGCTGGGTGCTGCCCACAGTCTCTGCAGCCGCAGAGGGGATTCCATGGTGTCGTTCCTCATCCTGAGACTTAGACACTACTGTTTCTGCAGCTTTCAAAGTGTTTCGTATTTGTTTGAGAAAATGTGTCTTATTTTGTTGTTGTTGTTGTTGTTGTTGTTGTTGCAGTTTGTGATGAGTTTAGGGGGATGTACTTACACCTGGAATTGGAAGCATGATAGAGATCTTTTGATTCTGTAATTTGATGTATTTGAAAGTTAGTACATTTTTCTAAGTCATTATTCCCTAACATATTCTCTGTGCCATTTTTTTCCCCTCTCCTCTCCTTTGGGGACTCCAACTATGTATATTATTTCTTCTCATTGGATTTACTATATCTTTTATTCTCCCTTTTGCATTTCTCCATTTTTTTTGGGTGTTTCTTCTAACCTATCATTTACTTTATTCTCACTTCGTCTATGTCAAGTCCTCTGGTAAGCCAGTCCATTGAGTTCTTAATTTCTGATATCACATTTTCAGTTCCAGGGTATCTATGTCATTCTATTATTATCATTATTATTATTTTAATAATTTCCAGTTTTACTGATGGTTGCTAGTTGGGAGTGGGTGGGGATGAAGGAGAAGGGGAAGGGACGAGACAACATAAATTGGTAACTACAATATGGCCTCAGGAATTGAAAAGACAGTCTGGGGAGTATAGTCAATAATGTTGTAAATATTTTTTAGGGGGCCAGATGGACTCATGTCTTGTTAGGGAGACCACTTCATAGTGTAGAGGCCTGACCACACACTGTATTTCTGAAGCTGATGTTGAGTTATATTGTATGGCAACTATAATTTAATACATATATAGTCATGGGATGTGGAGTATAGTGTGGGAATGGAGTCAATGGAATTGTAATAGATATGTATGTTTTCGGGGGTGAAGGGGCAGTAGGTGGGGGGAGGGGGTTTTTCACTTTGTGAGGGGTGAAAAGGATAACTATTGCATTATTTTGTACACCTGAAACTAATAATAATAAAAAAATACTTTGCCCTAATAAACAAAAATAATAATAATAATAACTTCCAGTTTTGGTGAATCCCTATGGTTTCGTCTATGCCAGAAATTTTTATTTCCAGTTCACCCCTTCTTTAAGAATGTAGCCTTTCATGGTCCCATCCTAATGTGATCATGTTTGATCATGTCCCTACCTCTCACAGGCCTTAGACTCCACATTTTCGGTCCTCTGGTCTCTAGGCATCCCAAGACTGCTCAGGCTCTTAGCAGCCTCCTCTGCAAAGTACAAAGTACTCCTAGAATAAGCACAGGACCATTTCCTCCTAAATCCTGATCCTATCAATCATCCTCACTTCTTTGTGAATTTCTTGATGACTTTGAGCAAAAAAACCCTCTTTTGTCTGTCTCTTTTTGCTATCCTCAACAGGTAGTTTAATCTGAATTAGTTAGCATATTTGTCAGGGTTCTCCAGAAAAATAGAATGAACAGGATATAGATATAGATATTTGGTGTAAGAGGAGGTTTATTATAGGAGTTGGCTCATGTAGTTAATGGCAAGTTGGAAAACCAGAAAAGTAAGTGGTATACAGTAGTCGCCCCTTATCTCCCAGGGAAACGTTCCATGACCCCCAGTGGATGCCTGAAACTGTGGACAGTATTGAGTCCTATATATACCATGTTTTCTCCTATACATACATACTTATGATAAAGTTGAATTTATAAATTAGGCACTGTAAGAGATTAATAACAATAATAATAAAATAGAATAATTATAACAATATACTGTAATAAAAGCTATGTGAATGTGGTCTCTCTCAAAAATCTTATTGTATTGTACTAATCCCTTTTTTTGTGATGATGTGAGCTGATACAATGTCTATACAATGAGATAAAGTGAGGTACTCATAACAGCATGCAATTTAAAACTCATGAATTGCTTATTTCTAGAATTTTCCATTTAATATTTTTGGACTGTGATTGACCATAGGTAACTAAAACTGCAGAAAGCAAAGCCATGGATAAAGGAAGACTACTGTGTAATTCAGCCCAACTTGGAAGGCCTGAAAACCAGGGGAGATAAGAGTGTAAGTCACAGAGTCCACAGGCCCGAGAGTCAGGAGCTCTGATGATTGTGGGCAGGAGAAAATTAATGTCTCAGCTCAAGAAGAGAGAACAAAACTGTGCCCTTTCTCATACTGTTTGGTTCTCAGTGAATTTTGGGCCCTCAATGAATGCCTGATGTCTACTCACATTGAGGAGGGTGGAACTTCTTTACTCAGTTTACTCTAGAAACACTCTCAGACATACCCAGAAATAATGCTTTACCAGCTATGTGGGCATCCTTTAGCCCAGTCTAGTTGACACATAAAATTAACCATAATACCTAATCTCTTACTACCAGTACCTGAAAGTCACACCAAATATACTCATGTTGTCTAGTTAGACGATAGAGTGATGTATCAACAGAACTAATTTTAAATTGACTTAAGCACTTCGATGTTAACAAAGACCATCAAATTTCTTGATTTTTCTTTTTATTACGATAAAAGAAAGTAGATAGATCTTAAGAGATAGTTAAAATGTGAAATTTTCTACCCTTTTATTTTTGGACTTCTATTTTCAGTCTCCACCCCTTTTTTTCCTTCAGAAGCAAAAGCAAAGTTCCCCTCATGTTTTCTTGCAGAAAATCTCGAACACTATTGTTACAAGGTCTTTCTCTTGTATTGAAAAGTAGATGTCTCATGTTTTAAAATATATAAATAAAAGAGATCCCTTTCACTATATGAATTCTGGTGCCATGTGTTAAAATAATCTATTTTTCACTACTTTGCACTTTATAAGTATTTGCTTTCCCTCCCAGATAGATTATCAGTTCTTGGAAGAGAAGAAATTAAGCTTTGAATTCTTTATCACTATTTTATCTGCTCCATGGGCTCAGCTTTAGAAGGATCTCCACATACACTGTCTGGTTCTCTCAATTCTAAGTAACTCCCTACTTAGAATTACAAACACTGTTTTTTTTCCTTATCTCCTAATATCTATTATTACACAAAAAAACTAAGAAAACATGCATTAAAAATAAAATACATATCTACAACAATGGTACATATGGGTTTGCTGGCAAAAAACTTTGTGTAATCACAAAGCAGAAAATGTAGGTGTGATCACATGATTAACTTAATCAAAACAAAGACACAGTATTTGTTGAATATTCTTTGGAGATTTCACTCATTCTTACTTTCTCAAAGTATCACCTGTAACTTAATGACTCCTACATATTTATCTCTAGCTCCTGATTCTAACCTCCAGTTTCTAATTATGTTTTGGATATATCAGTGCTGCCATCCCTCCTTCTAGTTATCTCTATTTTAACACTTATCCAGGGAATACTAATTCCATATTGTCCTTTTTTTTGCCCCATAAACTGCTGCTTGTCTTAATTATCTGTCTCCATAATACTTTTGTTCATAGTACATAGTACATAATACATTTACAACGTATTAATTAAATTGAATAAATTACCATGTTAAAAGAATACAGACAGAAGATTCTATAATATTTCTCATATACATATGATATATAATATATGGTGCCAAAAAAATGTATCCAAATGGACACTTTGGTCAATGTTGCTCAAGCAGCAGTTTGCTGTAATCAGAAGTGTCTGGATGCTGATGGGAACCACTTTGAGCACCTCTTGTAATTGCAGAAGTAAAATGTGACTTGTATTCATCTTTTGTTATCGGTATATATTGAGTATTACAATTTTAATACAGTTTTCCTCTCTTAAAATGTGTATGCAATTTCTCGGCACCATATATACGCACTTGTGCGTGTCTGCCCATAATTCCTTAGACTTCAGCTTTAGCACAACTTCTTTCCCTTGGTCTAAACGAGAAGAAAGGAAATGTTGTCACTGACCCCATCTGTATGCCATCTCTTCCAGAACATAAAGATTTATTAAGCACCCTTTCCTCTTCACTTGTCTCTGGCTCCCCTGCTTTGCCTTATGACCTGCTCCCCAACCTTTTAACTGCTTCCATTGCTTCCTCTTAGGCATTTTCCAGGTTATCCATATCTCTATGTATCCAATAAGCTATAGGGCCACAAAGTAGAACAAATGCTCTAAGTGCTTTTGAAAAAAATCCAGATGGTTAAAGCAATTAGAAAAAGAGTAAGAAGACTCTGAGCTGAGGTAAACTTTCGGAGGATTTACAAAGCTGTACCCACACATCCTGGTCTCATAAGTAGATCATTAGAGGTTGCAAACACACACACCCAGAGCCGCTTTTTCCTGCCAACCTACCATTGAAGCCATGCCACTGTAATGCCAATGAACTTGCCAGTGGTTCCTTTATTTACTACTCAAGGGCCACATGTAAGGAATAGGTTTGGTCTTAAGACTAACATTCAGCACTTGATTAATATTATTTGAACTTTCTATGGTATCCATGGGTGAAGCCACTATGTAAATATTGTTGTTACTATAAATAAGTTAATATCACAGGAGAACTAAGGGAATTTGCTTGAGGACCCAGTACAAAAATGATAAATGAGGGAATTTGGTGAGAAAAGCATTTTTCTTGGCCTGTGGTCAAGAAACAAAGCTTTAAACAATTGAAAGGAACTTTCTCTAGACTTGTACTGGGAAGCAAATTCAGCTAAATACAAATCAAAGAAGTTTTCTTTATTGTAATTCGAGGATGCCAAGATATAGGCGGCAAGGGAGATTGCCACAGGAAGAAACAAATATTTTCTTTCTAATAGAGAGATCTTTGTAAAAACGGGAGTTTTTACTTCTATTCTTACAATTCTTTGATGCCCATGGAGAGGCATGCTGTGGCCTGCAGAGAGGCCTGTGGGGCTCTGGCTAGGAGGTTGGTGAGAACATTACCTGTGGGGCCAAGTAGCGCTGAGTTAAAGCTCCAGCTTTGCCATCACCTTGTGCCATTGAGTTACTTTATCTGTGACACAGTTTTTTTGTCTCTAAGATAAGCAGAGTCATAGTAGGAATCCCAGTGCTTAGCACAGTACTTAGCCCGGAGCAAATATTCAGCATGTGTTAT
Organism: Hipposideros armiger; assembly: GCF_001890085.2. Lineage (NCBI taxonomy): Eukaryota > Metazoa > Chordata > Mammalia > Chiroptera > Hipposideridae > Hipposideros > Hipposideros armiger. The sequence continues at coordinate 1,451,830 of NW_017731567.1, read as the reverse complement.
CTCTGTCCTGAGTTTTGTTATTAGATTTTCTTTTAAACCCATTTCCACATGCCTTTCTGGTTGGCTCTCATTTATTTTTTTAGCTCATTACCAGTCATTCACTCCCAATGCTTGCTTGAGCTGGTCTGGGAAATTCTAGACAGTTCCCTGAGCATGGTTGGTTTTTCACCATGCATTTATTTGCATATATATGCTCTTTCCGCATAGTTGGTCTGATAAATGCCCACTCCTTGTTTCAGATGCGGTTCTAACTTGACTTCTTTGTTTCTTTCCTCAATTGTGACTAGCATGTTTGAGTTCTTTCTGTTTTCCGTTCTCCTAGTTTATTATTATTATTATTGGTACAATGAGACCTGTTACATTCTTTATATGATTTATCCCCCTACCTAAAATGTAAATTCTTTGAAAGCAGGGACTAAGTACTATTTATCATCGGGTCTCTCAGAACCTAACACCTTGCTAGCCACATAGGAAGCACTCAGTAATTGTTTGATGCATGAATGAATTGTACATAATACAACATGGCAATGCCAAAATAGAAAATAATAAAACAAATTAGAAACAATGAAAAGTAGAAAACTGAGTGATAATTTAGAATCATAGAAAATAAAATAGAAACATATTTCAATGATATAAGGGTTAATTGTTTTTAATGTCAAGAAAGCTCTCTAAGAAAAGATAGTAAAAATCTTGTTGCTACACTGAAAACAATGACTTTTTTTACTGAAGATGATACCAAGCATTTGTATTATAATCAAAATTATACACAAATATGAAAACACAGAAGAAAGGTACCTAAATATCAGAATACAAAATGCCTACAGGTGATAGAATTAGAGGGTAGTTACATTTTATATTTTTCTGTAGTTCCAAGATCTGTGACAAAAGCATTTATTATTATTAAAAGTAGAGAAGACCCATGTACATTTTTATCCTGAGATAATGTTAAACAATTAGAAATGCATTAGTATCTATTTAAGCACTATGTTCAGGAATTTCCAATTGGTTAAAACATGTAAATAATGAGAGGTTCAATATCTCTTCAGGTTATTTTTTTCAAACCTAGAAAAAAATACATATATCTCCTTAATACTATCTATACATTATCCTGTATATGATATCTCATATAATGATGTATAGCAAACCCCAGCTGCTAAGCCTATAAACATGTATTTAATGCACATGGGATCTGGGAAGACAGTTGCAGCACAAAGTCCTGTTGCCATCAGGAAAACAAAGTAATGTAGGAAGCATTACCTTCTTTGTAGTTATTAAACTGAATTTTTAATCTATTAGGGAAATTGAAAGTCTTAGTCCTGTATGTACACAGGTAAAAAGGCTGGCGCTCATAGAGGGAAGGAGATATGCATCAAGTCACATGGCTAGTTACTGGCACGGTGAGAACTAGCTCAACAGTCTGTGACTCTTTCTGCTTATGCAACATCAGAAATATAGAAATAAAGAGGAATTTTAAAAAGTTTTCCCTATAACTATCTCATTTTACAGAGGTATAAGTGGGGACTTAGAGTGGTCCAGTATTTTCCCCAGATCACATAGCTTTCTAGAATTTGGCGAGAATTAGTAATCAGGTGTCCTGTATCCCAGTCATTATGTTTTCTTCTTTAAGAGGGAGAAGTTAGTCTAGCTCTCACCTACACCACAGCTATTACAGAAGAACCGAAGAAAAGCTTGACCCAATACTTACATATTACTCAAAGATCCGTCAAAGTCTAATCTTCTTCTAAGCAGGAAAAAACAATTATATACTGAGCAAAACAGCACATCCTTTCTTAATTGTGGTCAACATCTTGTTTTCAGAATTTCTCTGAGATTCTTATCTTATTTACTCGTGAAACAATGGTCTATGACAAAGCCTGTGAAAAATTTAAAACTTCTAATTTATACATAGTATTGAGTATATATGTGTGTATATGTCTTACATAAGCTATTTTCCTAAGACCTTTAAAACTACAAAAGGTAAAGTATGTTTTCTCTGTTTCGAATCTTGATTGCTAGACATAGGCATTTGGCTTATTCTTCACATTAACAAGAAAGGACTAAGTAGCTGAAAGAAGCTCTGACCGGTGGGCGGATGAGCCTGGATTTCCATAGAAACACATCAGGACAGGCCCTGTGGTGTCCTGAAAGCACCTGACATAAAAAAATGAGGCCTGAGTTCTAGTTCTACTCCTACACGGAATTAGCTCAAGTATCTCCAAGTCCTTCTATGATTCCACATGCCAACCTCTTCATAATTCAATAAAGGAATTCATGGGGATTTAGCCTTTTCTTTAATCCCCGGTAATATTCCCAAACCTTCCATGGGAGGGAGCTCTTTGTAACAGGAAGTCAGATGCTTATCAAAAGCCTGAATGGTAACCAGTGATGCAAAGATAGAGAGTGAGGTTGAAGTTCCGAGGCATTAAGGAGGCAGTGGTAGATGGATTGCCAGCCTGTAGAAGGCAAGTTACTGCCAAATGTCTCGCAACACCTGGTCTTGACTCAGATCCTAACACCCTTTCTGTGCTGTGAGCCCTGAATGTGCAACCAGAACGCTTCCTTTTTGCTTCAGAGGCAAGCTGGCTAGGATAGATGATTATTATAATGTATGGTCTCGTGTTTCTAATGGAGGAAAATTTTTCAAATAATCAGTTTCCCAGAAAAATGAGTATTAGATAAATGAATGCCTATCGATTCCAAGCTAAACTCTTTTTTTGTTGCATGTGTTTTGTTGAAAAAGGAAGATGAGGAGCACATATGATTTGATTTTAGAGTCTATTCCTGTGTTTATACCATCCATTGTCTTGGCCGTGATCAGCTGGAAAACCCTTGCTCTTAGGAATGTGCTCGTTTCATATCATGTCACTGCCTGCCAGACGCTCTGCCGCTTGCTTTCCAGCGCAATCTGAATAATCCCTTCTGATGGCCATGGAGGCCCTCTGCAGCCTGGGCTCTGCCTCCCTCCTCCTCTCCTTTCGGCACTCTCCATCTTGGTGTTCACTGTGCTCCAAGCCCAGAGGTCTCCCCTACACCTCCAGCACCCCAGCCCCATTGCACATCAGGGCCTTCGGGGTGGCACCCGGCGCCCAGAATGCTGTCCCCCAGAACTTTGCCTCGCTGATTTTTCTAGTCTTTCAGGTTTATGTGAAGGTGTCCCACTCTCAAAGAATCTCCCCCTTCTCATCCCATGTAAAGTAACCTCCCTTCCTGAAGACCTTTACATCTCTATCTCTATCACAATGCACTTGTAAAATTTTCTCTACAATTCTGGTTACCAAATTAGAGTTACTTGAATTCTGTGTTTATTCACTTACTTGCGACCCCTCCTCTCTCAACACACCGTGAGCTCTTTGAGGGCAACGCCCGCTCCTCCTTGCCCACCTGTGTACCTGCAGCACTTATAAGAGAGCCTTTCACGAAGCAGGACTGGGATAATTAGCTTTGGATAAATGAATGAATGAGTGAATGAATGAATGAAGGCTATGGATAGAGATCTGTTCACTGAAATGCAAAATGGAATCTATTCATAGTCTTTCACTTGAGCTTTTTCAAAAGGACTGAATATTTATCATCATTAAAGCCTGTGGCTCCAGAGCTAGGAATGAATTCATGTGACATTATCTGTGATTATGAATGGTTTGAATGTCATTCGTCCCATGTACAAAAAAACAAATGACTAGAAGCAGCAAATGATAGAGGATGAATGCAAGAAGGAAAACAGGAAGTTCTCTCTGGTCCTCTTTTCAGCTTCTTTCTTCTTCCAATGACCTTTCTCTTGAATTTATGTTCACAGTGTCAGGTTTTGTTTGTTTGTATGTTTCTTTTTGAATTCTGTCTAACCTCCTTTTTCTTTCCTGCAATATGCCAAACAATTCTGAATTACTTTTTCCACTCTGTGGCTGGCTATTTAGCATCATGGAAGGAGGCTTAGCTGCGTAGTACAATCAAAGGACTACTCACATAATTAGAAAGAAACCCTACTTTCCCCATTTAAAAAAATGAGGATAATTCTTCTGTCATTCTTTGATTTCATACATATCTTATCCCCGGATGCTGAGGAAAGCTGAATTTTCAAATTGGTAACACTTCTTCAGTTCTCGGGGTTTGATTAATAATAATTGTCAGTCCATTAAAATGGATTATGATGAGTCCTTAGGAATGGGTTGTTAACATAATTAACAGCTGGCTTTACTTTCAAGACATTAATCAAAAGAGCAAGTTGCTGGAAATGACCAGGTTCTCACAAATGGTGCTAATTAGCACAGGCATTGAAGTTGTGTGACAGTAATTCCTGACGCTGTGATCTGCATGATTGTGTCACAGGTTTAAACACCTCCAATGTGATGTGCTTCCTCAAGTGTTATTAAACCAATAGGCATTGAGTGAATTTAATTTCAAAGAAACAGACTGTATTTTGACTGTTTACTTTTGATCCGAATGGGGTATAAAAAATTTTGCAAAATGATCATAATACACAATGTGTAATATTTTCTACTTATAAATGGTGAATAAATTTCATATATACCAATTATCTCTGCATTGTTCTGATATAGCCTAACTAGCTCTATCATCAAAATAATATTGCTCTGAGGAGCAGGATAAATTTTACCATTATCTGCTCATATCACATAGTATTATATCTGTATATAATGAAAGCAATACATGAAATAAATTAAGGAAGGAGAAAAAAAAACACAAGGAAAATTTAAAACAATCACCTGTATTCCTACCAAGAAATAGTTGACATTTTTGAGTCTTTGCTACCAGTATTTTTATGGGCCTAAACCATTTTATGTTGTAATTATACTTTCTATGTAATTTTATTTCCTGCCTTCTCATATCATTAAGTCACATGCATTTTCTCTGTTAAATTAGATAATTAATAAAATAGCATTTTAATTGGCATCTATTATTTCATTAGCAAGATATTTACATTTTGCTTAATAATTCTCATAAGGTTGGACTCATGCATTTTACTTTTAAATATAACACTGTAATAAGTATCAAAGTCAGTGAAGTAACTACCTTAGGTTGTGCGGTACTTTTGTGTCTAGATTGGAAACCAGAATTACTTGCTTGTATTCCTGATAGGATTGCCAGATTTAGCAAATAAAAATACAACACATCCAGTTAAATTTGAATTTCACATAAGTTAATGGATGTTTTTCATTCTTTTTAATTTTTTATTATTTATTTTCTATTACAGTTGACAGTCAATATCATTTTATATTAATTTCAGGTGTACAGCATAGTGATTTGACATTTATATAATTTACAGAGTGATTCTCTCATGAGTCTAGTATCCACATGGCACTATACGTAGTTATTACCATGCTATCGACTGTATTCCCTATGCTGTACTTTGCATCCCTGTGACTATTTTGTAACTACCAATTTGTACTTCTTAATCCCTTCACCTTTTTACCCATTCTCCCAATCACCCACCCATCCAGTAACCATCAGTTAATAATGAATGTTTTTTAAATGTAAGTATGTCCCATGTAATATTTAAGATACACTAAAAAAGAAGTATTGTTTATCTGAAATTTAAATTTACGGGTGCATCCTGTGTTTTCCCTGGCAACTTTCAACCAGGATGTTTCTTACGTATTGTAATAAGCAGAACAGTGGCCTGCTAAAGATGTTACTGTGCTAATCCCCAGAACCTGTGAGGTCATGTAGCCAAGGAGAACACTGATGCAGATGGAGTTAAGGTTGCTAATCAGCTGATGTCAATATGGGGAGATTATCCTTTGATGATGTAGGTAGGCGCAAGGTAATCCCAAAAGTCTTTAGAAGTGAAAGATATAAAAGGCAGAAGAGAGAACCAGAGAGATGGGAATGTGAGAGAAATGCAGCCCGACATTGCTGACTTTGAAGATGAAGGGAAGAGCCATGAGCCAAAGGAAGTGGGCGGCCTCTAGAAGCTGGGAAAGGCAAGAAACTATATTCTCCCATTGAGACTCTGGTAAGGATTTCAGCCCTTCTGACATCTTGATTTTAGCCCAGTGAGCGCCTTGTTGGATTTCTGGCCTTCAGAACAAGTTTGTGTTGTTTGTAAGACACTGAATGTGTGGCATTTTTAAATGGCAGCTATGGGAAAGTAATGTCTGTGTTTTCATGAAGACATTGGTTGTCGTTGAGCTGTAAGGTAGGCTGAATCCTTTGATCCTCATATGGCATCATTTTATTAAAGAGGATACAAACTTCGAACCAAGACCTAGAAAACACACTTCGTGGAAGCTCACTGGGGTTGAACACCTTCCTACCACCACTCGTAGTCATCTCTCATTTAGCCCACCAGTGAACACTGCACAGAGGGCTGCAAATCTTGGAAAGCTGACATTGTTTTGTGCTTTTGTTAGTGATTGCATGGGAATGGCTTGAGGAGCAGAGACTTTAATTCAAGCAATCAGCGTCTTAGAGCATTAGTTATGAAATGAACTCAAATCAGAAGGCTCCACTTGGGAGTCAAGCTACAGAGTAAATCAAAGACAGCTGAGATAAGTTATATTGTTCACAACAAACTTTCTTAGTCTGAGTTGATGGTGGAGTCAGTCCCCAGCACAAGTTTGCAGATATTCCTCATGAAGATCCAGTTATTAAATGCATCATATTTACGTGGGCTTGCTGTTATGGGTGAAGGTAAGCTGAAGAAAACAATGTTTAACTACATGGCTCTGAAATACAAGGGAGACAACTTGTTGAATGCTGTAGTCATTTTGTTTTTCTGGGAACGCCTCGCAGCTCATGAGTTTGTAATTAGGGGAGGGAGGATTTTATTGTCCATTTAAAAAGTGTGTGTTTCACAGAGCGTTCATATCAAAGCAAGCTTAGAGGTGTGTGGTGGCTAGACAGAGAACTCAAACTCAAGAACATTGAAGTGTGTAGTAAAGACCGGCTCATATTAATAATAGTGATACAGTGTGATAATTCACAGGAAGCTGGGGGAGCCCGCAGGAGCCAGTAAATGCCCAGAGGCTTCCATGAGAGGCGAGTGCTTGGCACGCATGGGAGGACGAGCAGGAATTTTCAGGCTCTCCTGCCACCTGTGTTAACAAGTAGGCAGGTTTTTGTTTTGAAGAAGTGCAGACTATTATTACTTTTTTTAGTGCAAGACTAAATGAGTTGGTATGGTTTCAGCCTATTTGCCTGGTTTGCAAGTTGCATATGTATGTTTTATGTATATCATGATTTCTTAAAATGGTTTTCATTCTCTTCATTCCTTCAAAACGTATTTTTCATGCCTGCCCTTTGTTGAGCATTTTGGGCCAGGCAGTGGGTTCGGTGATTTCTGTTAGTTTTTTCTTGAACAGTCCTGTAAGTTTCATCACTTCATAAATGCCAATGTCTGTTTCAGGACACAGGGTGGCTTGTGGCGCTCGTTACTGAGATGGGGCACATAGAAGAATGTGTTGAGCTAAATTTGACAAATACTGAATGTGAGATTCTGTTGCGCTATAAGCAGTGCCTACAAAAAGCTACTTTGTGTGTGTCTGCATCTTTGGAGTTTGGGGGCCAGAAATATTGATTTGGGAATCAGTTGGAATACGTGGCAATTGAAGCCCTGGGGATGCCTGGGATGGTCTAGAGCGCAGGAACATCAAGAGTAGAGATCCCATGATGACACCAATGGGGAGCAATAATATTTAAGGGACACACAGACACTAAAGGTGGGCAGTAATCAAGAGAAGGAGAGTCTTCAGAGAGGGTGATGGGAAGCCAAGTCAGAGTGCTGGTTTAGGCAGCAACAGCAGACAGTTTCTGCATTTTAGGTTATAATAGCTGAGCCATGTCTGTTGGATTTTGCAACAATATCATTTGTAGTAATTTTGTTAAAAGTTCAGAAATGAGTGATGGAGATAGAAGGTAGATTGAAATATGACTACTTAATGGAAAGTAAGGAAATAGAGACATTGAGGGTATTATACAATTTTATGAAGGAGTTAGTGAAAGACAGAGGGTTAGGGAGAGAATCAGAAAGAGTCCTGGTACCTGGAAGAGGCGTGGTACTGGAAAAGGTCATTTGTTTTGTGTTTATCAGGAGAGGCTTGAGCATAATTACATAATGGAAAGGAGTCAGCAGTGTGGGCATATATATTCAGGATTCTTCTGGTTGTGACAGTGACTCATATCAAATAACTTAAAGAATTTTTAAAAATAAACACCAATTCAAACTGTGGAGTGACACTGATTCTGAGTCTAGGGATTTAAATGATACTGTATCACATTTCACAGAAGTAAGAGAAAGTCTTTCTCATGGTGTCAGCATCTGTAACTATAGAGAAGGACTCTGGCCAGACTGGGCTCACCTGTCCATCTCTGAGCCACTAGCTATGACCATGACTGTGAAATATAATTGACCAAGCCTGCAACGTGTACCACCACAGGGCCAGAGGTGGGGCTATGACTTGGAACCCTGCAAGAACAATGAGAGATGCTGATCTTAGATGTTGTTCTAAGTAGAATGGCTGATGTCCCCAGAAGGAGGGAAAAAGAGAGGCTTGGCAGCAAAATGCACAGATGTCCAGGACAGAAGAGGAGTGGAAGATACAGGTCAGAGAAGCTAAATCAATAAAGGAAGACTTCAGTCAGCTTCAGACAGGAAGCAGCATACCCCTTTCGTTGTCACTTTATTTATTTTATTTTTTTAAGATTTTATTGGGGAATTGGGGGAGGGGAGCAGACAAGTTGCTGTCCTTTTGTTCTTCAGTCTAGTTGTGGAGGACACCACTTCACTGGCCCATTTTGGTATTATCATTGCGCTCTTCCCTGGTGAGGCAGATCAGTCACCGGCCACTGGACAGCCGCTCACAGTGGCTCTTGGCAGCTCATGCTGGCTGCAAGCCACTTACGGTAGCTCATGGCAGCCCACTGCAGCCTACGCCATCGCCGGTGACCCAGGGCAGCCCAACTCCAGGTTGAGCTGTTGTTCACCATTTCAGCTGTAAAGGGCGCAGCATCACTGGCTCTCATGTGGGATCTGAACCAGGACCCTGCTGCTCAGAGCTGGCATCCCAAGCCAACTCTTCACCAACGCGCCACTCAGCCGGCCCTAGTTGTCACTTTAGAGAGAGGTCTTCCCTGTCAGCCTCACCTGGCATGTCTGGACCCTAAAGCAACTTTCTGTCTCTCCACTCTCCTTTTTTTTTTTTTCATAATACCTATCATTCTCTAAACTTATCCTACCCATTTATTTGCTTACTTGTTACTAGCCCAGCTTTGCTGACTTTCATATCAGCTTCCTTATATCAGGGGCTCTGCTGGTCTGATGGGCTGTTCTAACTCTGCCAACTAAAATACAAAATAACACCTAGTACATATTTAGCACTCAGTTCCTTTTGAGTTAAAGAAGAGATAATAAGAGAGAGAGAGAGAGAATACACACAACTTTTTTTCATAATAACTCTAATAACTACAGACCAACATTTTTTTAATGGCAAGTAGGGTCCATATTCAAAAGTGTGAATATACATGGATTATTATTTTTTCATTAAAAATGTGTAATTGTGTTTGTATCATTAGATAGAAAACATTAGGGGTGATGAGCTAAGAAGTAAAATGTTTTCACTGGGTAGGCAGTACATTTAATGGACTTTTATGGTGCATTTTGGCCTCGTTTTGCTGCTTGTGACCCAATAAAAGATGTAGAAGTCTGTAAATTTACTATAAAATGAAAGTAAGGGATATGTTCTAATGTCCCATCACAGACACTTACAAGAAACATCTAGGTTTTATTAGTGGAAAGATTCTCTAAAGTTAAACTACAGTTTATATGAAGGAGCCTTTTGTGATTTCTTGAGTAAAAATGTTCCCCAAATATCTCCACAGTGAAATTGAAAAGTGTCTTCTTTCAAGGGAAGCTTTGCCAACTGAATCCCCTCTTGCCTCCAAGTTAGCAAAGAGCTGTGAGTTTAATGCATGTGGAAACAATACACTAGGTGAAATTGCAAAAGGACATTTGACAACTATTCTGTTTGAATATCTTTTAAGATGAAAACTGTTCTAAAAAGCAGAAAAAACAATTGTCTTGTTTTATTTGTTTTTGTGGGGGGAGCTCTGTTAATACAGGTGATACCCAAACACATACAAAAGCTTTTCATGACCAACATCACTGATGCTTCTTTATCCTACAGGATTATACATGTGTGTGATGTGTGTGTGTGTGTGTGTGTATCACATATATGTGTGCAGAAAGTCACTGATGTTTCAGAAAAACTTCCTGGAATATGGTTTTATCAGATAATGCAGTAATTCTAGTCTTTGTTCTAAAAGTTTAAAATTACAAGCCATCTAGTAATCTCGTATGTGTTTGAGTAGTAAACATGGAAAAAAATAAAATAATTGTCTCTATAAAATAATACACTTATTTTCATGCAATATAATATGTATAGATCAAGGTGAATGTTTGTTTTGGGATGGAAATAGAATGTGAGTGACATATTAGCCTAAACCCCAGACAGAAAAAACAAATATTTTCCTCTCTATAATGTGTACAGATGGATTTAGAAAGATAACAATGTTACTCTTGAGTGTCAGTGAAGTCAATTATAATAATTGGGCTGGGAAATACAGAGGAGGCGAGGACAGGTGTATTAGAGTTCTTGAGCCCCAAAAGGAGTCTAGACTAGTCCATCCTTTTCAAGTTTCCATAGCAGTTAGAAGGAGCTTACCACGATGGTATTAACCTATTCATCCATCTACTTGTTTAAAAATATGCATTAAGTGGCTCTTGTACCAGGCACTCTGCCACTTCCTTTATTAAAAACGATGAAAAATATCAGTGTCTACCTTCAAGGGGCCCTTGGTTTGTTTGGGCTTTGGCATTCAGGTCATTAACGAAGACTTTCACAGTATGCAGGGTGATGCTCTTTTAGCATCACCTGTCGATTTGGGCAAGAAGGGTCTTTTCCCTGAGTTCCTTTCTGTAGAGGCTCCACAATCCTCAAATGGAAACCATAAATACATGCATTAAAGAGCCCATGGACTCTTCTGTGAATCAGGGTCCAGTGCTCAAAATTATTGCTGCACAGCCCAGAAACCCTAAGTGTCTGCTGCCATGACTGGTCCTCTTTAGGCCCCAGATAAATACTTCTCCACTCCTCTGTCCCGATATTGTTGAAATGAGAGGCGACTGCATCTGAGTCCATGAATGCTTATGGATGAGCACCCTGTTTCTGATGGATGAGGCTTTTGAGTTCAGGGAGTACTTGACAGGGCAGTGCTTAAACAAGAGCAAGAACAAATTGGCTCACTGGTCAAATTCTTCATCTGAGATAGCATGAATATAATGCACTCATATTCTTACATTTCAAAATATGTCTATATCTTGTACATCCTAATGGTCCAATATGTGTTTCATGCATATATAAATAATATATATACATATGTAATACATAATATAATTACATATGCATAATACATAATATAACAATATCATTAGGTTATATATTTATATTATGGTATTAGTATAATAATTTTCTTATTCTTCCAGATACCTCCAGAACATCAATAGAATATCTACACATTTGCAACAATATAATTAATTAATTTTTAATATTTTGCTAAGTTTTACGTATATGAAAACCATAGCCTGAAACCTATCACAGTAAAAACATAGACATTTCCATTAATACTTGTTAAAATGATATTGAGACAGCCATTAATGTGGGCTTCGGTTTACACTTTTGCCCCAAACCATGTATATGTTACACATTGGCCTCTTTAGATTCATCTATTTGTTAACCTAATGAATACCAAGGCCATATATTATGGCCTATAGGCGGTCTATTACACCATGAAGGATATATAATGAGGAATAAAATAAATAGGGACCCTCCTGTGAAACGCGTTATTATTTCATTAGTGGTAATTAGGCGATTGTCAGGTAGTGCAGTGCTGTGATATGGGGACCAAAACACTGCACTACAAGTGTGCAGCGGTGCACACACACCAGGACCAGGTTCAGGAGGCTTTCTAGTGAGAACTGTGAAATATAGACCTGAAGGACTAGTCCAAAGAGCTAGGAGAGTAAGAAAGAAGGTAAAAATATTGCCTTCTACACAGAAGGAAAATCATAGCAGCCCTGGACAGAGAAGATAACTAAATCTTTCTGTAAGAGAAAATAGGAAAATATTCCTTTACTTTTAGGAATAGTATAATACCTGCTCAACTTTGTCACCCACTTTGTACAGCCACTCCAATTTGGTAGGGAAAGATGAGAACCTCAAATAGTAACATTCTGTAATAAAAACTATATCAATAATAAGACTCACTAACCCTTATGTAGTATTTACTAAGTGCCAAGCCTTCATATACAAACATTTTTCATACCTTGTAATGTTTAATCCTTACAACAACACAGGTGTTATTACTATTATTACTATCGTTATTACTATTATAATTAGCATTTTGCAGATGAAGAAGCCAAGTCACAAAACGATTGTCACTTGTTTAAGATTCTGCAACTAATAAGTTGCAGAGGGAGGATGGTTTAGAACTAGGCAGCCTGGCTCCAAATAACAACAGCAATAGTTTTTAATATTATATTTTATAATTATATAATCTGTATATTATAACTATACATTTAATATTTTTCATTATAATTGACAGGACATGTACCAGATATGTGCTAAGTACTTTACATTTCTCACCATGTTTAATCTTCACAATAACAATTGGTATCATCTTTCTACAGAGCCTAAGTCATTTAGCCACAATCACACAGTTAGGAGGTCTTATAGCTGGGGATCAAACCCACTTATTCTGATTATAGCCAGGCTAAACTGTCCTCTACGAGAGACTAGTCTGTCACTATTCTTTGGAGCATGACTGTGTAGAAATTTAGACATTTGTCAGAAAATTCTCAAAAGACTTCTAATTTTATAATAATGCAGCATTTTCCCCCTTAAAAAATGGAAAGATAGCTTCAAAACAAAATAAGCCTAAGTGCAGTGTCTTTCATGGGCTTTCTTTTTCATTCCATAATCTAGAATTGAGAGGCAGAATCAAGCCTGATGACACAGTTTCTGAAGGATGAAACTGTAGTTTTTCCATTTTTAATATGGCCACCATATGTTTTATTTTTCATGACAATATTTCTTTCATCTACTTCTATGAAGTCCTGATAGTCAGAAAAATCTCAATGATTTAAACCTCTTTATTATAAAATGTAGATAAACCACAATTGGTTCAGGTCTTTTCCCATATTTCATCATATATATATATATTTTTTCATTTGAACCTTGGTCTCTTTTTCATTTCCCATAAGCACAGTTACAGACTGTTCTGAGTTCTGTGGAAAAGTAACAAAAACATATTTTAACGAGTTTTTGGTCAAGGGACTGAATTAATGAAGCTTGTTATCTTCGGTGCCAAGTCTTGCACATATCCCATTGTTCCTTCAAAACTGGTTGTTTGGGCTGAAAGAAGTCTTACTCTAAAAACAGCCCCCCTACTGTTAGGAAATTTATAAGGCCCCACCTAATCTAATTTTTCTCTGCCTCTGCAAATCTGGATTGAATTAGACTGGGTGATCCAAAATTGTTTAAGGAGGATTACAGATATGCACGCAGAAAAATATGTGTTATGGCTTTATGTTCTATTCTAGCTCATATGTAATTAACAGATGAATTGTTTAAATGCCGCAAAATAGTGAGAAGTTGAAATCTTAATCGTTATGACAGCCATTATGAGGAGAAAACATTTATTCAGCTATTTTTTTGTAAAGCACTATAAAAGGTGCCTTGAATCTACAACTTTCCTTTAATCTTCCAAAAATGTATGATATAAAGTATTATCTCATTAATGCAAATGAGGGATAAGGCTCAGCAAGGTTTTAAGAAATGTGTCAAAATTCACATATATAATGACAGTTGTATGGTTAGAACTGAAGTTAAAGCCTGAAGCGAACTACCAGAATTGATGAAAAAAGTTTCTGATGTTTGTAACTGTCCTTTTCGTAAATGTTCCAGAGACAGTATCAGCTTTTTCATTTTTGGAACCGTCTGTTCCACTCATCCATCTTCCACAAATTGACTACTTTGCTAATATGATAAGATTTTTTTGAAAAAATTAATATTTGATGCATTTAAATGAATTAAGTGTAGGTAGTATCAAATTCTGCAATAGGTGGACTTCCAAAATGATGTTTGAACAAATAAAATGCAGCTGTTAAAGCACTGTCTAATTTGATCAGGACTAATTTTCTAATATGTTAACAAAATCAGTATCTAATTAATTGATTGTTATAAACTAGATCTATCATTTTACTACAGAAGATATCATAATCCATAAAGCAGCATTTTACAAAATTTTTAAAGTTGGTGGTATGCAAATATTTTGTTAATTTTCTTTAAAAATAAAAGTATACATTTCAGAAACTGTAAGCCAGGGGAAAAGCTAATGATTTCTACAAATTTCTAGAAAAAACATTGCTAACTATGTGGTTTGTGAGGAGTCACAAAAGAGAGATCACAGGGAGTCAAAATACCTTTATTAAAAATAATATGAAATGATCGTCATTGATATTGGTGATTCTTAATGGTCTCTCTCTCTCTCTCTCTCT
>NW_017731567.1:1382167-1437249 GCF_001890085.2 Hipposideros armiger | reverse complement strand
TCTCTCTCTCTCTCTCTCTCATTTCCACTTTCTTTCTTTCAATTTTAGTCTCACTCCATATTCAGCCTAGACTTTAACAAAGTTTATCAAGTTAACCTTGGAAACAGGAAGAAGAATGTAGATGACAATACTGGGGAAAAATACTGAATGTTGTTGACTTTTACGTGCCCATTGATCTGTAAAACGGGCTCTTGGGCCTTCCGTGTTCCGTACTGGGCTTCCCCCTGCAACATCTTTATCGATGCCTTGTATGAAGACAAATTCGCTGCTACTATAAATCTGAGAAAGGTAGTTTATATTTTGGAAGATTCAGAAAGATGTAACAGGTTGGATTTCTGGACTGGAAAATGTAAGAGAAAATTTAATAGGGATAAAGATTATCAAATTGCACTATATTTAAACATGTCAATAGTAAAAATTGGATGGAGAGGAAATAGATGAGTACAAATTATATGAGATTTAATTGGCACAGATTAAGTATGAGCTGACACATCCTCATACAATGAGGACGATAATAGAGCACATATTTCTATGGTAGAAACTCCTCTATTTATCTTATATCCTCCCAGATCTAAGATATAAAGGCAAGAGTTGAAAGCTTAAATGCCCACAGAAGCAAAATGCACAGGAAATATAAATGAATGAAGTGAGCAATGATAATAACAATTTCTACTTTCACCCCAGATGCAGCTCGCAGTTTAAAGAAAAACAAAAATCTCCCGTTCCATATACAAGTATGGTTTCCCACATTTTTTGTTTTAATTACAGAGTTCTCTCATTTACTTTCCCACTTTTGACAGAGACATAGATCAAATTAAATTTGTATTTCCTCCTAATTCTACGGTACTTTAGAAAACAGCACAAGTAGCAACAGCAGATGACACTTGACCTAATTATAATGTAAATGAGGGACAGTGGTAGGGGTACTTAAAACTGAAACACGGGGTCCTATGGACAGGCAGTCCTTCCTCAGCGTCAGCATTATTTGTCCTACACTAATACAGGCCCAGCGTTGCTAGATGCTTCACTTTTCAAAATAAGCAAGATGCCAAGACGATTGTGTGAAACGTCCCGGGATTTAAATGTTGGCAAGTCATTCAGTTAATCGGTAAACATTTGTGTAGGCAGATATTGTGCGAGCCAAACAAAACACATCTATACGGAATGAAATATAGTCTATTACTTCTGCTTCAGAAGCTCAAGCTAGTTTTATTTTCAGTCTTCTGGTATTTCAAGATCAAGCACTACCTTCTTTGTGAAGCCTTTTTTGAATCCCTCCAGGTGCTGTGTTTCACTCCTTTGTGTCCTCATTACTCTTTGAACAGACTTCTGTCACCATCCATAAAAATTGTCCACTTATTTATTTGCCTGTCAATCTGCCATATTAAGCTGTAAGTTCCTCCAGGTAAGACACTGTAGTGAGTTGAATGATGCCCACTCCCCCAATGCCCCTCTCCCCCAAATTATGTCCATGCCCTAAACCCTAAATCCTGTGCATGTGACCTTATTTGGAAATAGAGCCTTTGTAGATGTAATGAAATGAAGGATCTGGAGGTGAGGTCATCCTGGATTATCTAGGTGTGCCCTCAATTTCAGTGATACCTGTCCTTAGAGGAGGGAAAGAAGCAGGCAGCGGAGAAGGTTGTGTGAGGACAGAGGCAGAGGTTAGAGAGATGCAGCCATCAGCCAAGGAAAGCCTGGAGCCACTGGGAGCTGGGAGAGGCCAGGAAGGACCTTTTCCTGCAGCCTTCAGAGAGGGCTTGGTGCTATGGACACCTTGATTCCTGACTTCTGCTCTGCAAAATGTGATAGAGGAATTTCTGTTGTTTCAAGTCATCTCATTTTTGGTGATTTGGTCCAGCAGCTCTGAGAAACTGATCTATAGAGGCTATGCTTATAGAACTTGGTATTCCAATCCCCTGGCACATAGGTGGCAGGAGGGAAATAGGTGTTAATTCTTTGGAATCAGAAGTATATAGTCTAAGTCTTTATGAGCCTATGAGTTTCCTGTCACACTTCGTGCACATTAGTGAAACGATATGATTCCGTATCTCATAAACAAAGTTCTTAAATGGACTTACTGCGGCTCAGTGATCAAAGCAGTAGCAGTGTGGTAGTGTTAGGATTCCTTATGTCCTTGTCCTCAGCAGAAATGCATAAAGGATGCCTCTCTATGGACAAGCAGAGAGAAACAGCCATTTCCTCCACATCAGATGTGCTGTGCTACCCTGAATGCACTATAAAACATCATCTCTTTTCTAAGCAAAGTGATCACCCATTTTCACTGAAACGCAGAAAGGCAGAGTGGGTTTTGATAACAGAAGACAGGGATTTGAGCCAAAGTGCTGCTTGTCCCTACCTGTAAGACCTTGAGTAAACTATCTAACTTCTCTGCAGGAGACGGGTGAACAGAGAGATGATAAACATTGTAAGTATTCAAAAGATTAGATAGGTGAAAAGTCCTCTCTGAGTATTTGGACTGAGAAAGGACAAAAAAGAAAAATGTTACTTGCCTTCTACATATTTCCAATATGCTGTTTTCTCTTGATTGAGGAATTGAATGTTGGGAAAATGTATTCACTGTGCCTCCTGGTTTGATTTAAGGATATTAACTTGGATTTCCTATTGTTAAAATGCAATCCAGATTTCCCTCTATAATTCCTGAAAAGCTGGTTGGGGGATGGGCAGGATGAGGAGCTGGGACTTTTAGTATCACCAGGACCTTTAAATCCTGGAATTGTTATTCCCCTTGTTAAACAATTTTTTTAAAAAAAAGAAACAAAAGAATTCTGCCTTGGCCCTACATTTAACATGCTTCTTCCTGATGATTATTAGTTAATACTTATAATCAACATTATGACTCATTGTGAGAAGGTCACAAAGATGAAGTGATGCAGCCCCAACTAGAATCACATCAATGTCAAGGCCTTTTGTGCGGAAGCAGGTCTTGCAAATTATGTTTTGCCTTATCAATTGAGTTTTCTCAGTTGGCAAAACACAATCAGCACCATGCTAGTGTTGTTGGTAATTATGTCAGCCTGCCCATCAATCTTCCTAAAAGAGAAATACACCATCGTAAGACCTGACGAGGACAGCAGCTTGCATTCCATTCCCTGTGAACCAGTCCAAAGACCTAGGCAAGAAGCAAGAACCATCCAAGGAAATCAACTTTAGTTCTGTTGGTCTCAAAAACATGCATAAGGTAAATTGGGTTATTAGGTAATTTGTATTTATCTGTGGTTCTCAACTGGGGATGATCTTAAATCCCAGATGGCTTTGGCAATATCTGGAGACATTTTTGATTGTCACCACTGAGGAAGGAAGGATATTCTTGGCATCCAGGACGTAGAGGTCAGGGATGCTGGTAAACTTTCTGCAATGCAGAGGACAGTCCCCGCAACAAATAGTTGTATGGCCCAAACTGAGAATAGTGCCATCGTGGGAAAAAACAGAACAGGAAAACACAAAGGAAGTGACTGAAAAGGGAAGCTTATTTAAATTTGGGGCTGAAATAGCTATTATGCGGCATACATATGTTAGAGCTTAGAAACAAAGAGATAAAAATAAAGTCTTAGGAAGAGAAGTTGAGATATGTATCTTCCAAATAATATGCAACCCAACATGTGGCATGGTTTTGAGCCATCGGTGGAAGGTAATAAAAGAGACAGCTATGTGACCTGATAGGAGGGAGTATTTCTCTCAACAGCATTAAGGTTAGTAGACTGAGAATGCTGTAGAGCCAGTGTCAACTCGAGCACTCTCTTTTGTCTGTTGTACACAATGCTGAGTGAGTCACAAAATGTACTTTGTTGGGATAAAGGACTAAATTCTAGTTACCGAGCATTATCAGTCCTTGTCAGCTAAGATATAAAGGTGCAACAGATGCAGGTGAACAGAGAAGAAAGCAAGAGAAAGAAAGAAATTTGCTAGTACCCTCATCTAATATCTTATCTAGTCAAGAGAGATTACCTATTTTTATAAAACAGTTGAGAGAGTTTTGAGACTATGAAGGTAATCATTTCACTAAAGTGATCAAATTTCGACAAGCAAAAGTTGAGAGTAGAAAGGTAGAAAATTGTATGAGTTAAATTTCCAAGTTTTGGAACTGGGAATTGAAACAACGTATTATTGATAATCAAAAAGGCAGTGGAGCTGTAACTTGGCTTGAGAAAGGAAACATCAGGAGAATAATCACACAAACATGGTTAAGAATGATTGTGGCTAAGGAATGGGATGCTGGGTGATGGATGTATGGTGCTTGTGATGGTGGAAAAGGGGATAGATAGGAGGTTATTGATTTTTATCAAAGGCCTTTCTGTGCAATTTCTTGTTTTAACCATGTCCAAGTATTATTTTGCTAATTTGCATTAAGGAATTAATAAAGATTTGGTAAATTTAGCTGAAAAGGTGGTAGACTTGGGACTTAATGCCGTGTAGATTGTGTTTGATATTCCAGCCATTATTTTTTACTAGCCTCTGCCACTATTCACAGTTAATACCTGTTTTACATAATAATTGATTTTACAGTTAGCATTTATATAGTGTTTCGTATTGGGGAAAATATTTTTTTCACATTTATTATTTCTGTATATTTTTAACAACCTGGGGAAATTTGGCTGGGGCACTTGGAAAATAGACCCTGAGACAGATTTATGTTTTGGAAGTTTGTTGCGGAGCACTGGGGTTCGACACCCATGTGGGAACGAGGAAGCAGGACTGGGCAGGAAGTTATGGCGAACTACAAGACAGTTGCGTCCAAGTAATCAGGTGATTCATAGGGAGTTTTTGATCTGAGATGGCCTTTCAGAGCTGCCCCACATAAAGACAAGAGGGCCTGGGCTGAATCCTGCCATATTGATGATAATAGCCTGGAGTTTTGACCATGGATGAGGAGGCATTATTAAGCAGAGAACAACACACCAGCAAAAGCCAGCTAAGCGTTTTAAATCACTGATACTTTCAGCAGTTGGGCAAATCTGTGCTTTATTCTTGAAGGCAGAATGAGTGATCAGTATTTTGGTGTGGCCGCTAAAATCTCCATTTCATAGATATGGAAATGAAAGGGCCCTTTATAATTTTAGCCATACTGACTTCCCCTCACCAGCAGAGCATATCAAGATGCACATTTTATTAATGGCTGAGCTAACTTTCCTCTGCTCCCTGCATAGGCAGGCCGTGCTCTCTCTTTTCTCTGTATCTTTGAGCATGCTATACTTTCCATGAGGTGTCATTTTCTTTCCTTCTACAAGATACCTGTAGATAATACTTCAACCATCCTAGGAAAAGCACCAGTTTTGGTGTCTTTACATTTAGTAACCTATACTGTGCTGTAAATTCCATTGTGAAAGACCTTATCAAACTGTAGTATATAAATTTTATTTTGGTCTTTCTCTCACCAAAAGTCTAGAGACTTTGAAGTCTCTAGAATTTGAGACTGTATTGTGGCTATTTGTTTCCCAAGTACTAAATTCACTGCTTTATTAACAGTAGGTGGTAAACAAACACAAATTTAAACAATTTGTTGAAGACAGAAGGCTTGTTTTAAGTTCCAGATTGGATGATTTCTATTTTCTATTTCTAATTTTATGATCTCAGACAAGACCTGGTATCTTTGCTTCCAGCTTTGCCCTACCTACCTCACAGGTCACGTATAAAAAACAAAATGCTGTTTAGATAATGATGCACACACACTTTGCAATCCAAGGTACAATGGACATATTATGTTTTTCTGTTATGATTGTGACAGCGCCAATTATCAACTTGATCTCAAGAAATATCACTTTCATCACTATAAAATGGGTTGGTTTCCCACCACAGCTTACATTCACCTCCCTTGCGCCATCTACCTGACTCACTGAGCTGTGAGTTATCCCAATTTCCTAGTAAGATGACCCATACCAAAACAGAAAACCCCAACTGAATGTTTATTTTCAAATACAGTGTCCATAAGCATCTACATGCTTGTAACTTTTCAGAATATTATCCCTGTCAGTGAAAGGAATTTTCCTCTAAGGTTACTTCTTGATATGACTCATGACCAAACTAAAATTTTAAGCAAGAAGAAAATAAGCTTCATGATCCTGTGCGTATCTTAGGGTTTTTTTGTTTATTTGTTTGTTTTTGTTTTGTTTTTTTAGGTTATCTGTCAGAACCCAGAAAAATACTTTCCTTTTGACTCTCCAATAAAAGGAGAAACAATTCCTAGATTTATCATAAATACATTTACATACCTCTATGATTCTTTCCTGCTACCATCAATAAAAGAAATTGGCATGAAAAGTTTATTTTATAAAAAATATATAGAACCTCAAATGTGATCTACTAACTTTATAAAGTATTCATACTAAATGGACATGAGTGAATAATCCTTGAAAACCTAAACTTTAATACCTGTCTTTCTTTAAATAAAATATGAAAATTGTTTTCCACTTGAGTATTTGGAAGACAGATGCTGCATGGCATGAAAATGGCTTCAGTGATGTCTTTGTCGTTCCTTTGGAGAGCTTTGCAAAACTTTCAGTGCTTATCTGAAATTACAAAGCTTTCTTTTAGAAAATTTATGTATTAGGAAAACATGAAATAGATTTGCTGCAGATATCAGACCTAGAACTGAAAATAACTGTGACTAAGATGATCATGATAATAGGAAAAAAAGATGAAGAATTTAATCAGAAAACCGGAATCATTAAAAAAATAAACAAAACCAAATTTTAGATGTGAAAAATAAAAGAACTAACATTAAAATCTCAATGGAGCAGATTTGCCTTGGCTGAAGAAAAGACTAAAAGATTGGTGAACTGGAAGATCCAAAATAAAAAACAAAAACAACCACCACCACAAAAACCCAGACAGGTTGAAGCATGGAAGAAAAATGTGATAGAGAAAAGTGAATACTGATTTCTGGGTCATGGTGAAAGAATCAAACATTAAAGTAATTGATAAATATCGATAAAATAAAAAAGAGAGAGACACTGTGACAGAAGCAATTTTAAAGAAAATGGCCAAGAATTTTGCAAAAGTTACAAAGGACATAATCCCATTGGTTCACAAAATTCTACAAATTCCATGCAGTATCAATATAAAGATAAGTTATACCCAGGACCCATGTACGTCATATGAAAGTTTTTGGCCATCACAAATAAAGGATAAATGAAAAAAAAAAACCACAAAACACACATTTCTTTCAAAGGAGCATAAAACACACACACCCACCAACCCACACACACCCACCCACCCACTCGACCTGTCAGATGGCCTCTCAACTAAAATGTTGGAAGCCACAAAGCAATGCTATGATAGCTTCAACATATCAATAAACAGGAGAGCATGGTGATTAATATGCCAGGATTTGGCATTAAAGACTACTGCGTTCACACCCTGTGTCTTTCTAGCTGAGTGACTGTCAATGTTTTTAACCTCTGAGCCCAGGGTTGCACATGTATAACGTGGGGAAAGTAATAATATAGCCTTCTTTAGGGTTGCTGTTGAGACTAAGCAATAACAATCAGCATAACAGGTTTAGTACATGACGTGTTTGTTATTATATATAGTTATTGTGACAAAAGACATTTAACAAAAAATTTACCATTTTAACTGCTTTTCAGTCTAGAGTTCACTGGTGTTAAATACATTTACATTGTTGTGCAGCCAATCTCCAGGACTTTTTTCATCTTCCTAAATTTAAACTCCATACCCTTTAAACATTAAGTTTCCCTCACCCCTTCTCCCCATCCTCTGGCAAGCCCCATTCTACTTTCTGTCTCTATGAATTTGACCACTGGGGAGCTTCATATATAACATCATACAATGTTTGTCTTTTTGTGATAACTTATTTCACTTACTATGATGTCTGTAAGAACCATCCATGTTGTAGCGTGTGTCAGAATGTCCTTCCGTTTTAAGGCAGAACAACATTTAATTCTATGTCTAGTGCTTATTTTGTTTATCCGTTCATTCATCAAAGGGCACTTGGATTGTTTCCACCTTTTAGCTATTATACATAGTGCTGCTATGAACATGGGTGTGTAAATACCTGTGTGAGTCCCCGCTTTGAAGTCTTTTGGGTACATACCCAGAAGCGGAATTGTTGGATCACATGGTAATTCTATGTTTAATTTCTTGAGGAACTATTGTTATTATATTTTAAATTGCTGCTTGTAAGTGTCGTCACTTTATTCATTAGATTGGAAAGACCATGATGAAAACTGAGGTTGGCCACATTACCCTGGATTCTCAGCACCTGGCCTGTAGTGTGTATCCAATAAGTACTTGCTGAATGAATGTGTCATTGCTGCTCGTAGACTATGCGCTGAATGTCAGGGTACAACATGGAGTTCAAGTTCAAGCAGTCACACAACTCAGCTCTGTGGTCTGGCTTCTGGGCACTTTAGTCACTTAACTTTCTGAGTTTCACCATTCGTTCATGTCAGAAATGGGAGGAGAAAACCTCTGTTGTAATGAGTAAATGTATGTGAAGACAAGCTGAAGTGCTTTGATGAAACTATGATTTTTTAGTCAATTTTTAACCATTATTCATCTGAAAACAGCTGTTTTAGCATTTTCCCAAAACACATGCATTGCGGTTTGCTATTCCTTATGTATTATTTTTGTAAAATGTATTTTAAAATTACTTTTTTTATATAAAAGTAATGAATGGTTGTATTTACTTATACATTTTAGCACTGCAAAGTATTCTTAGGAAATCAAAATATTATTTTTTGGTTACAAATTTCCCTGAACATGGGGGTTGAGGTTTCACTAATTAGGGGAACATGCTTGGGAAAAAAATCTACATAATAATACAGTTTGAGAACTATATAAGGAGATGAATAATGAAGAAAGATAATTCCTTGCAACTGCATAAGTGGTATAAAGTGCAACTTCTCTCCTTGTCATTAGATGTGGGAACTTTCTAACGTGGAGTGCTAACTGGGTACCCGGCAGTCTGCAGGTCGCTGGCAGGCAGTTCCAGCGCTCTTAGCTGTAGGTAAAAGAAACTTAATTTTAATGATTTTCTGGGAAAGGTCGGGGACAGAAGTAGGCTGACTCCAGAACTCGAGGAAGAGTTGAACAGTAAAACTATAAGCAGCTCAGGAATATATTTGGCTTGCAGGAACAATTGGAGTCCAGGACTGAAATGTTTCCAGGTCTGTCTCTCTGTCCCTCACCACTGCTTTTTTGGGGAAGTGTGTCATCGCTATGCAATTTCAGATGGTTCCTCCTCATGAGGGACATATGACTGCCAACAGCATTCCTTGGAATCGCCTACCAGAGTGGGGCTGATTTTGTTTTATTTTTTAATTAATAGGCTATGTTTTAGAGCAGGTTTAAGTTTACACGAAAATGAGTAGAAAGTACAGCATTCCAATTTAATTCCTCACCCACCCACCCTTCCTATTTCTCTATTTAATGTTTGGTTATGAGAAAGAATTCATTTAATTCATTTGTTGAGTCATGAGAGAGAATGGTAGTGCTCTAGCTGTATGACTGAGAAGCAAGGACCCACCTTAGGAGGGGGAAGCGATGACACACGTGTACTGTAACCCCTTGTATGTTTTACATATTTGATCCTCATAACAGCCCATTTTAACCCATGAGGAAAATCAATAAGGCTTAGAGAATTTAAGTTAGTGACTTAAATTTTAAAAGTTAGTTACTGGTGAGTGCAAGATTGAATCTAAGTGTATCCATTTTAAAGTCCATGCTCTTACCTCCAAACCTACTGGGATCTAGCACCACATAATTTCAGAATATTACAATATTGAACTCAGAGTTGAGGCTTGAATTTGGAAGTAACCCTTAGAACATACAATCTTTCATATAGAATTTTTGTCTGCTACCTGTCATTTTCAACGACACACATAAGTTTATTCAGGTAGCGACCAATACCTGGCAAGAATTTGGCCCAGCTGCTACCACCAAAGGCATCGCCATCACTGCAGCTTTGAGAGTCTTCTTCTCAATCATGTAGATCCTAAGAGCCGATTGGTCCAATCAACCTCTAGACCTAGAAGTTTTACTAATACAACTATTTAAAAATTTCAAAAAATATAAGGGATACACTGATATAATTGGGTCTAATGGTAGAAAATTAAAGGCACCATCCTTAGTCATAATTAAGCTGATAGTTTTCATCTACTTATCTATTGCTGAGTAACAAACCACTTCAAATCTTAGTAACTTAACATAGCCATCTGTTTTGCTCACAATATTTTGGGTCAGAAATATTGAAAGGACTCAGCTGGGCAGTTTATCTGTGACCCATGTTGTGTCAGCTGGGCTGGAGGAGCAAACGCAAAGATGGCTTCCTCGCTCATGCCTGGTGCCTTAGTCTTCCTTGCTCTCTCTCCACATGGTGCATCAGCCTCTAGGGTTTTTCCTTCTGGCTGGGGCTTCTTGCAACATGGCGGGCTCAGGATGGTCACACTTTTTACATAAAAGCCAGAATTCAAAAGGCAGCTGCACAAGCAACCACGCCAGTTAAGTGTCACACTCGAAACTAATAGAAGAGCCCCACTTCTGGTCCATTCCATTGGCAAAGTGCTTACAGAAGCCCTTTACACCCCCTTCTTATTCAAGGGTACATCCCTCATAATTGAGAATGGCAGGTCACATTTCAGGAGAGCATAGGAAGTGGGGGACAGACAATCTTAGGATCATCTTGGGAAAATATAAGCTGTCACATTACTGCAAAGAACCTCAGCCTCTTTCCTGCCTACCTATAGTCAAACAATTTTAAGTTCCTGTGGAAACTGAGCTCAAAGACTGATTTTGGCTGTGGAATCTTAGAAGAATTCGTTGATCCCATGAGTGTTCCTGGGAATATATGATTATATTGTGTTAGGTCGAGCTTATGTTAGTTCATATAAAGCTACGACTGTTGAAACTTTGTTTGTAGGTATCATTGACCGGGCACTTCCATTGTGACAGGAATTCCACTAGAAACATTCAAGGTATTTATTTTTTAATTTAATGTTCAAGACAATCCTCAGAAATAAGGACGTGTATCAACTTTCACAGGTGAGGAAGTTAACCTATTCAAATTTAAACAACTTTGTAGTGGATTTGACTTGTGAATCCAGGTCTACCTGACAGCAAAACCTGTATTCTGTACTTTGTCTTGTGCGTGTGCGTGTGCGTGTGCATGTGTGTGCGTGCGTGCATGTGCGTGCATGTGTGTGTGTGTGTGTGTGTGTGTGTGTGTGTGTGTGTGTGTGTAGGGGGCAGCACTGCTGTCAAAACCCCAACTCGCATATTCAACATCGTACTCACTGGCCTCCTATGTCAAACCCTTGCTGTTGTCATAAAATCCCAAATCCCAAATAATCATTGTGGGTCCTTAGGCAGGGCCTCCCCACTCTGTACCACACACCTTCAAATATATACACTTATATACATTTTAAGAGCCATAAGTCATTTTTCCTTATGACTTTTTTGAGTTCCCTGACCTTCAGGACATCTTGGTGCTCAGAAATTCCCAAACTACCCACCTCACTATTCTAGCTTTCTAACTATGCCACAAATGCAAAGAAAGCCTCAGATACAATGGAATGCAGAGTGCTGGGATGGGGGAGAGGGGATCACTAGCTGTCAAACCCAGGCAAGGAGTAGTGGAGAATTCAGTCTGCCTTGGTCCAGGCTTGGCTTGGACGAAGCTCAGGGCCTGTTATAACCCACCTCAGTCCCACTGGAATATTCTTCATTCGGCCTGAAAATAATCTCTCTACAAAAACGACCAACAAACTCTGTTATGCCAGCCATCAAAACAGGTCTAATGACTGATACTCTGACACCATCATTTCTACATTTCATACTACGCTGTATTTATACTCTTCACACTCTGCTCACACAACCCACCTCCCCATCTCCTATATAAAAATTGTCAATGATCTAGCTAACAAAATTTAAATGGCTTATTCTTTATGATAATTTAGCTTACTCTAAAAGACTGTGTAACATGCACATTTGGATCTATTTAATATTGGGTTGTCGGAAAAGTCATGACGCATTTTTACAATGAAAAACAGAAAAAATGCATCATGACTTTTCCGACAACCCAATATAATTCCCACTATTAGCTTAATTCAACTTCTTTTTGTTCCTAATACCCAGAGGTTATTCAGATATTTTATTATTTGCTGTGGAAATAATCTTGATGATCAAGTGTTATAAAAATAGCAAAAATAAGGAACATAATTTCTTAGAAAATAGAGAAGTGGAAAGTTTTTCTGATGTCATAATGCTAATTAATAATAATAACATTCATAAAATATTTTGTAAGTAGTAATACGTTCATAAAATAAGACACCTCAAAACATGTATTACTCCTATTATAACTCTATCTCTAAAGGTGGAATGTTATGTAGTAAAATATTCAAATTTTGTGGAGACAATATTTTATATGATTACTTATAATTCCATAATTTTAACTACAGAGTATTGAATTCAGGCTATTATGTTGTTAGCATATTTGACTTGCTTTAGATTTCCAGGGTATGCACATAGCCCAAAGGGATGTTTACTTCCATTTTTCATAGTTCACAAATAAAAATGGATGGTTACTCAAAGGGAAATAGCTTCCAGGGAGAAAGATATTCTAGATAAATCAGAACAGGTGCCTCCTCCAAAAACCCAGGCTCAGAGGCAACTCCAGCACAGCCAATAGAACTATGTCTGGACCCTCGAAGGAGCCAGATGTTGCAGGAAGTACTGCTGCTGCAGCCAGGGCTTGGGTCTGTGACAAGCTTCTAAAGAGAAGGGTGTTTAAGAGCAGAGATAAGTTGTACCTTGTTTCTTATTGATCAGTAACGATGGGGTATTGTGATTGAAAGTTCAGAATACTGCCAAGCAAGAACACGATAAAATTCTCTATCAGTTTCTGTTTTGTGGGGTTTCCTCATTTGTTCACTGTTGGGATCGCCCTTGTTGGGGCTTCATTTTTCCTGACTGCATTCTAGGAAGGGTTCACATTTTCATCAAGAAAAACTGTGCCAGGAATTAGTGAAAAGTAAAATAAACCAAATGGAACAGGATTCAGTCCTTTATGGTGAATGTCACTCAGTAGATTTATGTGGTTAAAACATACGCATGAGGCCGGCCGAGTGGCGCGTTGGTTGGGAGCTGGCTTGGGATGCCAGAGGGCCCTGGTTCCGATCCCACATGTGAGGGCCGGTTACACTGCCCTCTGCAGCTGGGGTGCTGAGCGGCAGCTCGACCTGGAGCTGGGCTGCCGTGAGTTGCCGGGGACTGCGTAGGCTGCAGCCCCTGCTGCAGTGGGTTGCCATGGGCTACCATGTGCAGCCAGCAGCCAGCGTGAGCGGCCAGCAGCCGCAGTGAGCGGCCGTCCAGAAGCCGGCGACTGATCTGCCTCGTCGGGGAAGAGCGCAATGATGGTGCCAACTTGGGCCAGTGAAGCAACGTCCTCCCCGGCTAGACTGAGGAACAAAAGGATAGGAACTTGTCTGTTTTCCTTCCCCCAATTCCCCAATAAAAATCTTTAAAAAAACAAAAACAACATATGCATGACCTTAACTTTACACCAAAATATTCTTTCTTATACAAGGGGCTTTGCATTGTGAATTCAGGGATACAGAAGTGTCCAGATCTTTGGAGCTGCCACTGCTATTATTCATTTAATGAATTAGTGGGAATCTAAATTGTGTAGTGTGATGTGTTCGCTCCACTTTGCCTTGGGCAACTGTAAGATGGGCGGAGAGGAAGACCTCAGTCTACTCGCGCTGGAGCTGCCAGAAGGCAAAGCGATGGTGTCACCCAGTTTTTGGCTTAAGTATATCTGGGAAACTTACTTCAATTCAAATTCCTCCTTTATCAATTAGGGAGAATATACACCATCTTTATACAGTACAGTTTTATTCGCAATCCTATGAGATAGGTGCCAGTGCTCTCACTATTGTATAGATGAAGAAACTGAATGTCAGAGAAGTCAGCACAGTTACCAAGAGCCAGAAAATGAATCCTACACTTAATGCCAGTGCTCTCACTATTGTATAGATGAAGAAACTGAATGTCAGAGAAGTCAGCACAGTTACCAAGAGCCAGAAAATGGATCCTACACTTAAAACTCAGTCTATTCTCCTCCCACTTCCGTGACTTCATGCTGTCACTCAACTCATACTGTGTTCACAAGTTTTCTCTTCGTGTTCAAATCTCCACTCATGATTTCTGAGGAAGTACAAGATCATATATATATATATATATATATATATATGTATGCTGTATGTAGCCATGTGTATAAAACATGTATGATCATATGTGTATACACACATATACACACATGTATACACATATATATAATCATAAAATTTGCAGAACTTAACATTTTGAAAAACTTAACACACAGCTGGATTCTGAAACATATGCAAATTATTATTCAGTTGATTATGCAACCCATCCAGAAAGTGGTAGTTATACCATACCTTATAATTAATATCAGACTGCCTACACAGAATAGAATTAACTAAGTTTGTACTCTGACTACTTTTCATTACAGTGCTGTCACTAAGGAATTAAAAACACTTCAACAGTAGGTTTTGTAATACTTTTCTGTCGCAAGGGGTTGATGGATGGAAGCCTCTGGCATTTGAGGTGGTTTCACAGGGCTTGGGGAAAAGCAATATTAAAATATCCCCAAATAATATTTTAAGTGCGGTAGTGACAAAAATAATGCCTATGACACTGATATATTTGTTTCTGTAATTTACTGGATGATTTTGATGAAGACATTTTCTAAGCTTTCCTCACATTATTGTAAGATGTATAAAAATATTCATAAATTGCATGAAGTAAAGGAAGCCAAAAAAAAAGGGCTTGCTGTTAGAATCAAAATTTGTCTTTGAGATAAAATTTAAAAAGTTAAAGCAAATCTTAATGTTTTATTATTCTGTCATGGTGTTATAATAGGACTCGAACATTGGTTTTTGTGTTGGGCAGGCCCTGGGACCTGTTTTTCACTGTAACTATTATGAGAGAAAGTTTTAAAAATATAATAACCAAATTACTCAGGTAAAAGTGGGTCTTGAAGAATCTTAAGCTTTAATGAAGTGGATAAAGTTTAAATCTAATTTGCTATAAAACGAAAATGTTCCATTCCCTTAGAATTAGTTGACACTCAGCAGCACCCTTAGAAATCAGTGGCTGACAGCGATCCACAGTAATGATCATTGATATACAGAGTGCACACACTGCACGTCTGAGAGGTGCCACAAATTGCAAACTGTGTGATCTTTTCATAAATCACCTAACTTTTTGTAGTAGCTGAATAAAAGGCATCCCAAGATTCCAGTTCCTAATTCTTGGAAACTGTCATTGTTACCTAATAAGAAAGAAGGGTCTTTTTACAGGTGAGATGAAGCTAAGGATGTGGAGAGATGAGGTTTTATCCTGGATTTTCCCTGTAGGCTGTCAATGCAGTCACGAGAGTGTCCTTTGGAGAGGGAGGCAGAGGGAGACTTAATACAGAGAAGGGAGGGGACACACACACACCAAGGAGAAGGTCATGCAAAGATGGAGGTAGAGTGAGGAGAGAATCCAGTGCTGAGTTTTTAAACCACTTGGTTTGTGGCTGTTGTTAGCAGCCAAAGGGAATGAACATACCTGTCTTTGCTTTGATTTCTTCAAGCTGTAAATCTGGGGCAATCATAGTATTTATTTCTTAGACTTGTTAGGAGGGTTAAGGAGTTGATCCACGTAATGAATGCAGAATAATACCCTGCACTTAGTAAGTACAATGCAAATAAATGTCCATGGGCTCTCCTGGTGTATCTATACCTATGTTACATACAGCTGCCCCTCACCTACACCTGCCTGTATCACCTGTCTATACTACTTGGTATTTTCAATTCTTATTTAGTTTTGTCCTGCATCTTAGGCTGAGATTATGAATAAAAATAAATAAAAAAACTATTAAAAATTAGAAAAATATATTTCCTCCAAGTGACATTAAACAAACAAAAAACCCAAACCATGAAATGTACATTATTCAAAGCATGTGTCTATTAATTGTTCTATGTATAATGCTAGGAAATAAGAAATAGCATGGTACAAATTTGCTTTTATGTTAGTCAATAAAAAAGATAGCTTGGAAAGACACACATGTCCTAATCATGCTAATTTTCTCTGTGATTTATGATCTAATGTTTAACTCATTTTAAAGATAGCTATCTTTACTAGCATTTACTTCCCAATGAAAAAAACACTTAACTATATATAGAGTATGGTATTTAGTATGGAAGAAAGGATTTTCTGGAAGAAAGGATTTTCATCATTGCTTTCCCCCGGAGCCCATAGAATTGGGCCAAATAACTGGATTAAAAGGCAGGAAGAGGCCTTTCTCCTCTGACAAACTACGGCCTTGGGGCTTAACTTTTTTGGAATTCAGTTTTCTGATTCCATAGCATCCATAAAACTTTAGCAGATGACCCCCAGCTGACATTCTCTCTCCTCTTTTAAACTTCCATCAATCTATTTAGCTTATTAGTGTATCCTTCCTTATGGTCTCATCACTCATTTCTAATGTATATGCTCAATTGTAAGCTCTGTGGGGATAGAGGCCATATCTTAGCATCTATGTTTCTGCCCTTCTCTTCATCATTCAATACTGCCACGTTCATTTCCTTCCCCAATCTCTGAACTCACAGAACAGCCAGCAGTGCCTGGCACACGTGTTGACCTACACACACACACACACACACACACACACACACACACACACACACACACACACACACACCTCTATTTCTTTCCTTGACAGTGAGTGTGAATGCTTAAGCAAATGAATAAATGGGTTAGGAAAGTCATCCTTATGTTCCCTTTCAATTCCAGCTAACATTTTAATCATTTTAGATCTTTTGGATTTTCCACTAGTTTTTCCCACTTGGTCACTGTTCGTTAGTGTATATTCAGAACTACCCTACTTAAAAGAGGTGGTGAGGTGAATCTAATTAACATATTGCAAAGGTAATTATTGGCATTTTGGAAACAAACAAACAAACATTAAATGAAATGCATGGAGAGCGCTCAGGCTGAATATATTGGCTTGTTTGCTTTCAGGGCTGCATTAACACTTTTTTCTGAATTTTCAGGGGTAGCATGAGTGATAATGGCCAATCGACAAGGAAGAGAAACAAAACACTTCTGAGTACTCTGGCACTGTGAGGCAGTGGCCTGGGAAGCCCAAGACTGTTCTGCTTCGTAAGTTTACTTCTCTTTCTTTAGAGCTCATATTGTTAATATTTGCCAACAGACTAATCTTTTCAGGGTCATAGGCCTGTAATTGTAACCACCTGTTTAGCTGACTATCTCCTTTAAGATACTGTTAGTTTATTGATGATAGATCGTTGGGCCTTCCTTTCCTAAACTTGAGAAGAGACCCAATAGTAGGCACATAACAAATATTTCTGGAATGTATGAATGAATGAAAAGTTCACTACAATCTAAATGAAGGATAGTTCCTTCTAGAGATTTTGTGTGTGTGTGTGTGTGTGTGTGTGTGTGTGTGTGTGTGTGTGTGTGTGTGTGGCAGGTGGGCCCAATGCAGGACTTAAGTTTACTTTGAGTGGCTTTATTACTAATACCTTCGACCACTATTTTATTGGATTCTCTGTACAAATCAATTCTGCCCACATAATTATGTTGATTCCTGAGAACTGAAGAAGCTACAATCCTAATATATCATTAGTTTTTATAAAAGACTTTGTGGAAAAGAATATCGCATATTCCTGTGTAGATTCAGAGCTCCATATCAAAAGGTATAGTGACATTCCCCATCAAAATAGAATTTTCTGGGCTAACTGTTGACTGTGGGTTTGTGCTCAGGCAGTGCTCTAAAAGAGACAGAGAGACAATCTGAGCCAAAGCTGATAAAAACAAGCTCCAACGTGACTCAGCATGTGCATTTCAGGAAGAGAAAGAGCTCTGTAAAGTAAGGCTGCAATCATGCATCGAGGGAGGTATGTGGCGTATAGTCCCAAGCAAATTTAAAACTTCAATTTCAAGTCAATATAATAAAATTAGAAAAATAAAGGACATAAAAATGTGTGTAATTTTGTCATCCATCCAAACATCATTTGCCACAAAGCAAAGGAGCAGAGTACAAAGTGCCTGAAGTTTCACAGGAAACTTACATTTTTACATTTGCCAGTTTTACATTTGCATCTAGCTATACTACCTTGGGTACCTCCCTCACATCTTAGTACTGGCTTTGTTTTCCTATGGACAAACATGTACAAATATCTATATATCTGGATTGTTTCAAGAATTATATAAAATGCAAATAATGTAAACAGCTTTGGGAAATGCGTGACATGTGTTAATTACTCAATGAGGCTCATGATTGTAGGTTTTACAGTTGGCTATGTTGCGTTCTCATCTCTGTCCCCAGGCCTACATGCTTTTAGCAATTGCAATCATTATCCGTGTATGTCCTTGATTTCTTTATGTTGTTAGTTGTCTTTCATTTATCATTTCACGGTAGACATCAGGTTGGTTTTCTTTTCTGATGTGGTCTTACAAATGATCATTTTTCAGCATTTCCAATACGGTCTCTGTGAACGTGGCCCCTTGATGGACAAGTAGGCTTTCTGAAGCAGGTCTTTAGAAGTGACTTCTTAAATAAGGGGCACTAAGTCTTGACTCGAAATAGCTGTTTGTTATTTCCATCTGCATTTGATGAGGAAGTTGTGGCCTCTTTTTTCACTGATGTGGATTTTACCATCATTATGCATGCCTCTAACCTGCTGCCTTGATTACTATAATATTCTCGACTTTGGGCTACTTTTGAGCTTCGGCTGGTGAGGAATGCAGTAATCTATTTGTTTGTGGGTAGCCACTGCAGGAAGCATATTGTACCCATGTTCCATCGTCAAATGCAATGGAGTTACACTTTAATGAAGCCACAACAAGGCCAAGTATATTTGAGGAATCACTTGAATATTTAATAAGTCTAAATGGAAAGGAGGTTTGCGTCTTTCATTTTTTTTCTTCTTGCACTATTTTCCTATAAGTGGTTGAACAAAAGACCCTTAATGAAAACATCTTAGCTAAATGATATAATATTATTTCTAGCACCATAGGTATTACAGGACAGAAAATCTAAAGTCACAGCAGGGTATAAAGGTCCATTTCCAAGCTCAGTACAAATGGTTGTTACAAAGCCAAATCCACCAGAAAAGAACATATATATCTCTGCCTTCAGGTGATGATACCATCTTCCTGGAGAGTGATGAAGCAAAACAAAAAAAATAGTATCCAGCAGCGGGGGAAGGGAGCTAACTTGCTATATAAACAGGCAAAAAAAAACCCCAAAAAACAAAAAACAATGTGAAAGTCATATGACATTATCAAAGGCATCTGGTATGCAAGATATCAGAAAAATATTTATGGTAATATTCATATAAAGGGAAAGAATAAACAATTACCTCACCTCGGGCACTCTTTAGATATACCTACACCTATATGGGTTATACAGAGGGTACCAAAAAAAAAGGTATACACATTTTAAGAAAGGAAAAAAAACTATATTAAAATTATGTTGATGGGAACCACTTTGAGCACCTCTTTTAATTGCAGAAGTCAAACGTGACTTGTATTCATCTTTTGTTATCAGTATATATTGATTATTATAATTTTAATTCAGGTTTCCTTTCTTAAAATGTGTATACATTCTTTGGCACCCTCTGTATGTGTGTGTGTGTGTGTGTGTGTGTGTATAAATAAATATATATTATTTATTAGCTTCCATAACCCCCCCCCACACACACACACACAACACATACAAATATATATTTCTTTCTCTCCACTGACACCCAATTTCTCCTTTGAAGATGTATCCTTTGTGATCACTGTATTATCCAAGTACCTTACTTACCTGGAAACATCTTGCCAAGTCTTATTTCCTAATTGTATCTTCTTTTGCATAAAATGCAAAATCCTAATTTTATCAGCCATGTAGTTTCTACTTATCTCTTTATAGTCAGTGATGCTCTGTTCTCATTTGTGACTAGTACTAAGAGGAACTGTGTCCTTTGAAAGGCATCTCCCAATTCATGAACTCACAAGTTACAAGGGCAACTTTTACTAAATTAAGTGTAATCCACTTTCAAAACCCTGTGGGCAGGTAATTCTAATGATAGCTAGTTATGCACAGAGTCAGCTTTCATGAAGACTGACGAAAAATGTTGGAAATGGAGGTAAAGGCTTAGCGTTATAGGTGAACCACTGGTTGGCTGTAAAGCTGGAACCCGGAGGCAGAATTCCACAGCGGTTCAACAATGGTTTTGGTGTCAGACTCACCACAAATTCAAGCTTCACTGCTCATTAGCTGTGGAGCTTTGAACACATTACATAACTAAATCTCCATTTTCTTGTCATTAAAATGATGATATTTAATTGTACCTACCTCAGAGACTTGTTGTACCTATCTATAAGCTAATTTCATTCATGGGTCTACACTAAGCACTCAATCATTTTAGTTAATATTGTTCATATGAATTAGTTTCATGATTTGAAGTTGAGTGATTGATGTCATTAATTTCTATTGATTGATTCATTCATTCAACCAGTGATTACTGAGTGTCTGCCCTGGGATGAACACTGTGGAAAGAACCGATGGCCTAAAGGTGCATAAGGCGGTGTCTCTGTCTGTAGGGAGCAGGTCTGTGATCTAAGGAAGGGTCCATAGATGAACATGAATTACAATAATGTAGTCTGATGAAGGAACGCACCTAGGTTGGTCTTGGGAATAGATGAGGAGGCTTGTGAGGAGGTGTTGAAAAGGAGGTGGAACCTCATCTAAACTTTAGATGAAAAATGTAAGTTATAACAAGAAGAGGCATTAGAGGCTAACTAGTCCACAGAACTCGTTTTAATGAGTGGAGGCTGAGAGGTCATGTGACATGGCCACAGAATCAAAGAACTGGGAAACTGAGGTCCTTCTTCAGCTCCAGAGCTTTTGCATAAAGTCATGTTTTCCCAGCCACCCGCTGTGCCGTTGTCCCTAGATCTCAGGTTAGGAACTGGACCATGACTTTTAAAGTTACATTCTGGAAAACAAGGCCACAAAGTCAGGGAGCCAGCCCATCTGGGGAATGTTGGAAACCCTATAATTTCCACCCATCCCTATAGCAATATTTCCCTTTCATTTGATAGTAAGGTGGCAATTAAAATAAAAAGCAATGCAATGTACAGGAGGGTAAATGCAAAACATGAGAGACTCCCAATGAAAGGGGGAGAAAGCATATGGTCAAGGTAATTAGCTTTTCTCTGTGAAGTGCAGGCACATAATTGAAAGTCACATATACTAATCTGTACATTTGTGTCTTTTATAAGAAACTCACCTGAATAGCCAGCCCTCACTGGTAGGTCATCGTCCCACTTTACTTTCATTGGGACAGTTTTTCAGTGTTGCTTTACATCAAGCCCATCACTTACACACCTACTCCCCATCCAAATGGGCATAATCCTAAGACAAAATTTCATTTCTTATTTTAATGGTAAGTCCAGTGTGTGTGTGTGTGTGTGTGTGTGTGTGTGTGTGTGTGTGCGCACGCGCGTGCTGGTTTTCACATCATCAAACAATTCTCCAATTTTCAGCAGACACTGACTGGATGTCCCACAAATTGAACTTACTTCTGGCACTATCTACCTGGAGATAGCATCAGATCCTGTCTATGAAGGGCTTGATCCCACAGCTCTGCCCCCGCATCAGATACGACTGAAAGTCCAGGTTGTTACCTGTCCTTCTGAGGACTGGCTCTAAATTGGAGTTCCTCATGACCCGCTCCTTAGATTCCATTAATTTCCTAGAGCAGCTCACACAACTCAGGAAACCAG
This sequence comes from Hipposideros armiger, assembly GCF_001890085.2. Classification (NCBI taxonomy): domain Eukaryota; kingdom Metazoa; phylum Chordata; class Mammalia; order Chiroptera; family Hipposideridae; genus Hipposideros; species Hipposideros armiger. Next base: position 1,415,403 of record NW_017731567.1, on the reverse strand, counting down.
TTTATTTACTAGATTGCTGGTTTGGTACAAAGGATATTAAAGGATACCAATGAACAGCCAGATGAGATACACAGGGTGAGGCTGGAAGGGTCCCAAACACAGGAGCTTCTGTCCTGGTGAGTTTGGGGTGTGTCACCCTCCTGGCTTGTGGATGCATTCTGGGTCACCAACCTGGAAGTTTATCAAATGCTGATATGCAAGAGTTTTTATAGAGCTTCACGCAGCACTCCCCACCTTCCCCTTCTCAGCGTGATAGGTGGGGCTGAAAGTTCCAGCCTTCTAATCACTTGGTCTTCCTGGTGACCAGCCCTATCCAGAGGATCTAGGGACCCCACCCTAAGTCACCCCATTAACATAAACTCAAAATGGGCACCTAATGAATAGCAAAAGACACTCCTATCACTTTGGAAAATCCAAAGGTTTGAGACACTTTGGGCCAGGATCAAATATGGTTTCTTATTAACACAGTAAGGAGTTTCATTTAACATGTTTATTGATTTTGCCAAATCCACAGAAGCTAAACTCCTTATTTCTAATTTATCAAGTCCACTGAAACCATGATTCTTTTTTTTTAATTTTCTGTCAAATGTTTTGTCTGTTGTTGGGGTTATAAGCAACGCAGCACATTCTGCATGAATGGGTGGAGAGTAGGTTATAACAGCACTTTATTCTAAGAAATCCCAACCCTTTGATGAGTCATCTCAATCAAACTTCCACTAAAAAGAAGAAAAAACCCAGTTCCCATTTTTTTTGCTCTCCTAGGTAAGTAAGAATTAAACCCTTATTAAGCATGCTCAGGACTGTATATACTGCTATGAATTATGGGTTATCCCAATGTTTTAAAAATTTTGTGACATTTTGTCTAACATTGTCAATTAAGTAAACTTCTGGCTTGCTGACTAAAGTTTGATTTATGTTGCTTTCCTTTTACTTTTTACAAAAGTGAGAAATTACAGAGGTATCTTAATGTTTCAAAAGATTAATTGTCCATAACGCCAATTTGGTTTGCATGAAATCTGAACAGCTGTAATTATGCTTACCTTCCCTAGTGAATATACCTAAGAAAATATTTCTAGGTTACAAGTTCCATCACGTTATGTTTCAGAGGCCAAATTAAATACAATGAAACCTGCTTATTCCTCTCTTTTCCTGCGTGCTCCCTACAGTTCACATTCAAGTTTCAAAGCCTTAGCAAAGTGTCCAAAATGCTGGGTTGCCAACATTTAGCTTTTTTTTTTTCTTCTCTACATCTTTGAAAAATGATAAAGTTTTCTTTTGTCTTAGTAATTATTGTTTGATTAATATCTTCCTTTTCAACTGTATGCAGTCAGCGAATAAAAAGACACAGGAAAAGTAAGATAAATTTGATTTTTAATTTATCCTTTTAATCATAGCCTTGGAACTGACCTCAGTGATATGTTATCTGAGGCTATCCATTTCTTCACAAAAACTGTAGTATTGTGATAATTCTAAGGTAGTCCAGTTGAAGACGCAAGCTCAAAGTCAATGCTAGTAGGACAGAATGGTCATACCAATTCATTAGTGAGTATTTTAAATATACACGCAGATATTACTCTCTACATGACAATTTTTTTTCTTGTTTTTGGAGGTGGAGGGAACAGTGTTGGGGAATTGGGGAAGGGGACCAGCCAAGTTGTTGTCCTTCAATCTTAGTTGTGGAGGGCACAGCAAGCTCAGTTCCAAGTTCAGTCACACTCCTCAGCTCAAGGTACTGTGATCAATTAGTTTTGGGTGGGCATAGCCACCATCCCTTGTGGGAGTCAAACCAGCAGCCTTGTTAACAGTGCATGCTCTATCCACTGAGCCATCCAGGCGGCAGCTCAGCTCAAGGTTTTAGTTGCGGGTGAGTGTAGCTCACCATCTTGAACAGGCAGCCTTGTTGTTAGGAGCACGTGCTGTTACCCGCTGAGCCATCCTGCCACCTGTTGGCAGCTCAGTGGCAGCTCAGCTCAGGCGCAGCTCACTGGCCCATTTGGGACTGAAATCACTAGTTGCTCAGAGCTCACACTCTTGAGCAAGCTCTTAACCAACTGAGCCACTTGGCTGGCCCCGACAAAATTATTTTTAATTAAGTGTTTTTAATGATCATAGAAGGGTCTTGGGGATCCATTCCATTTTTAAGAACTTTATTCTAATGCCCTTAGAAGTGGACAGAAAATGCCAAGGTACTATGCATTCAGTTCCAGAGGCAGCCATGCTCAAAATACACTTCAAAAATCTGCAAGAGTCTTGCTACCTAATGTTCTTAAAACTGCTTTCCTCTTGAGGCCTATATTCTACAAAGTAGCCTTCTTTTAGTTCTGTGGGTACAAGGGGGAAAAGAAAAGGATTGAAAAGGGCAGGAAGATGGAAATGTAGACTTCAGAATGTTAATAGCTTCACAGACACCAGAATTAGGCATTAGGCAGAGTTAGCCCAAAAGTTTAAAGGTACTTTAGAGATTTATACAGAAAAGTTAAGAGACCAGAGGTTTCAGCATTACTTAATGGGAGGCAATCTCAGAGAAAAGTGCATGTCACAGACTGAAAAGACGGCATTTGCGTTCCAGTTTTTCACTTGTGCGATTTTTAGTAAGCTACTCAAACTCTGACCCTCTTTTGTCTTATTTTTTAGCAATGAATATAATAATATTGTAATAAGTATTTATAGGGTAATCTCCAGCCCACAATGATACCATTTCTCCTACACTCACCCATGCCAACTCCCCCTAAATTAATCAAAGGTTGGTCCCTGTGTTTGTACGATTCGGTCTTGTCTCTCCTGGGAAATAGAGTGCATCACCTGTCCCAAGTTAAATCAATCTACTTTTATTCCTGAGAGGTTGGAATTTAGTCTAAGGCACTAAACTACTAAAAGTAGTCTCTGGCTTGACGGTTGAACTGAGGTGGTATAAAAGCAACTGTCTTTTGCCATGTGTATAGGAAAGCAGAGAAAACCAACTAAAGAGAGAAACAAATCAAGTAGACATTCACTGAGAGGTGGTTGGGAGGGACCCAGAGAGACTGGAATAGAGGATGCGTGGGTGCTGGATGATTTCCTGTGTGTTAGTTGAAATCAATTGTGTGTGTTGCTGACCTTGGGTTTCATGAGACGTGACTGTGTTCACATAATGAGTTCTACTTTTATTCCCTAGTTAGCTCAAATTGATTTTGTTTCTCAGCAAACAGAAGAATTTTAACTAAGAAAAATGCCAAGTTCATAATGTAACTGTGAGACTTAACTTGGTAATTATGAAGTAATATGCCATGCAGTGTTTAGTGTAAAGTTTTAACAGCCACACATATTTCAAATGCCTACCAGAACCATGTGATTCTATAAATTATCTAGATTATTCCACATGAAATGTTGCCAGGTTGAGTGCTCCTAGTCCCATTTTATAGATGAGAAAACTAAGGTTTGGGTAGATTTAATGACTTGTTCATAGCCACAAAGTCAGTTTTTTTTTATTCAAAGCATAGTTGTATGCTGCCAATGAAAGAAAGGCATATGTCAGTCACTTACAAAGGAGACAGAAATCACCCCTGCCCTCAAAGTTTTAGTGAGGGTCAACAAGAGTAGGTTTTAAATAAGAACTTCATAACACTCCCAAACTTCCTCTTCAGGCATTTAAAAAAAATTGCTATTTTACCTACTGAGAACACAATTTTCTTGAATTCTGGGCTTTCTATGTTAATAATGCATCACAAGGCATTTCAATTGTTTAATTTTATTAAATTTGTTTGTTTGATTGTTTTTTCTGGACTGAAAGATATATGATAAAAATTATAGTTGATTTTCTACTCTTCCAGATAACTTTTAAGAAAGAAATCCTTTTCAAGTCCCTTATATTAATAAAAGCTATCATGAATTAAATTGTTCCTCTGTGTCAAACACTGTTTTTCAGCACTTCACATGCAGTTTCTATTTAATTTTCTTAATACATCCATGTGGTGGTGATGTTTTTTTTCAATTTCCTGATGCTTCAGTGGATGAAACTCTACCACAAAGGGCATAAGGCTTGTCAATATCAGAGTTAGACCCAGGTACTGTGATAGTGGAACCCATTCTCTTAATCACCACTCCATATTCTCTTGAAAAAATAGTACAGTAATACTAATGCTAAGTAGGAGTTACCATATATTGAAAGATGATATGCCAAATTATTACTAAGCTTATATTTATTATATCTATGTTTTGGCAATGTAACAGAACTAAAGTTCTACCACTACAAATCATTTTAAAAGAAACTTATTATAACAAAATTTACCTTAGACCTGTCATTTTCGCATTATTTCAAGCTAGAGTTGATGCATTTAAGCCTTATTGAAATGGTACCTTAATTTTAGTAAAATATGACTTACTTCCTATCTCTGATGAAAGGAAGGAAAGAAGGAAGGAAGAGAGGAAGGGAGGAAGGAAAAGAAGGAAAAAAAGAGAAAGGAAATTGGCTTTATTAAGATTCCAGGATACAGATTAGATAATATTCCAACTTTTTTAAACTAAAAGCTTATCCCCAAATTTTAAACAATAAATTTCATTTACCCCTTGGTATATTTTCCTGCCTAATATTTATGTCCAGCTTCATATCACAGATAATATAAATCAAATTTTATTATCTCTCCAGGACCCTATTCCATCAGCTATAAATTAGTGGGAGTTTATATACGGAGTTACTACATAATGTTTCACTCTCTATCATGATTCTGTTCCTTCAACATTGGCTCTCTGTAGCACTGGGTTTTGAAAGATACTGAGCTCTATCTTAGAGTCAGAAGAACTAAGTGGCATGATTACTAGTGAGGCACAGGTGAGAGGAGCATCTGTATATAGCAAGACTTTTGCAGTCGATTTCTGCTTTACTTCAGGGATGTGAATTGCTGTAACCGAGACTCCAAAATGTGTCCTGGCTCCAACACAATAGAAATGTGTTTCTTAGCCCTCGTAACAATATGCGGCAGGGAACCAGTTGGTGTGATGGGCTCTCCCATGCAGCCGTCACTCAGCAACCCAACCCAGTGAACTTTAGCTGAGTTCTAGATGAAATGAGAAGAGGTGTAGGGTGTCCCCGCATGGGAAGTTTTCATTTTTATGATCCAGACTGAAAATGTCATCCATCACTTCTACTCGCTTTCTGCTGTCTCGGTTTCATTTCACCTAGCCAAAGCTAACTGAAAGGGAGGCTGGACCTGTAGTTTCTGTGTGTCCTTAGGAAGAAATGAAAACATGAACTTTGGTGATCAGTTGTCAGTCTTTCCACAATATGTAAAATCCCTTTCCATGTTTAACTTGGTTCCTATTTAACACATGCTTGTTTATCAATTTTGTTACAGACTCAACCACGGCTCTGCTTGAAGAGTTTGAGGATTAGTGTCTATATCTCTAAAGCGGCAGTAATAACTGGCAAAGTGACCAGTTTAGCTTGGTTGGTGAGCATAAGACATTAATAGGTCTTAGACAGATGTTTCAATGCCAGTGTTAATTTGGTTGGCTTTGTTCTGGTGAAATCGCTTTCTAATTTTTCATTGGAATATAAACTTCAGGGTGTTAGGAACCTCATCTCTCTTTTTGTTCAGTGTACACCAACAACTACAACAGTGCTTGCACAGAGAAGATAATGAGTATTTCCTGAATGAATGGACACTGAGATCGTAACAAGTTCATGGGACATTTACTTTAAACTTATCTATACAACACTAAACAGACATACAGTATTATGTATGTCAATAAACTAGAACATCTCTAACCCTCACATTTCCATTACTACCCTTCAAACCACCACTGGTGTGTCTATGAGGCAATTTATCATGACCAAAAAATGATTGAGAGCCAACAATGTGACAGATACCAACAATCATTAACACTGAGCAGTAGGGTGACTGTACATCCCAGTGCATTTGTGACTATAGTGACTTCTAGATAATGATTCATTCACTTTCATAAGTATCCCAATTTGGGTCATACATTATATGTTTACTTCAGTAATGCGATTTCTGTTTGTTTTTGGTTTTTACTTTTGAATCCTTCCTGATTCTCTTGGACAGGTCTAATTCCAGTGAATCTTGTGGGTCTTTGATAACATGAATGGCTGCTTCAAAATACAAATCCATTGCTGTAGGTCCTACCCTGTTTTATAAAATGGTGTGCTATCCTTAAGCATTCATTAATTAATTGGATAAATGGACTATTCTAGTTAAGAAGCAAAGTAAAATTCATTACAGCATATCAAGGAGCAGTAATGTTAAGATTTACATGGGAACAGTTTTCCCAGGCATAATTGTATCTGGTAGCAGCTACTGTTGAAATTTCAAACACAATTCATGATAACCAATGAATTGGCAATAGATTTCCCAAGCATAATTGAGAATAATAACTAATGAATTGGCAATAGCTTTGTTAAGCACAAATGTAGCTGGTAGCAGCTACCAATGAATGTCACAGCTGAATTTGAAGCACAATTCGTAACTCCTATGTTTTAGATCCGATATTATTCTTAACTGAATATTTTCTAGCTTGAGTGAATGCTTTTTGGCAAATTTTTAAAGATAAAAATCTTCTAATTGCAATGACTCAAGAAGTACGTGTGTGTCTGTGTAGGATTACTTCTGGTTTAGGATCTTGTATGTCAGGCAATGAAAACTCAGTTATCTATATTTCTACCATTATTGTTTCTCCATATCTTCCTCCTATATATATTTCTACCATTAAAACTATAAAACTATATTTCTATATTTAAAAACTATATTTCTACCATTATTGTTTCTCCATCTCTTCCTCCTATTCAAATGTAGGATGTCTTATGACTCCACAATTCACAGATGTACCTACTATCACACTACCATTTTTTTTCCCTTGAAAACGCAGACCTTTATATCTCCCCAACTGTCTCCTCTCTTGGCCCTTTGCCTAAAGACCTGATAGCCTCAGCACTTAATTTTAAGAAAAAATAAGTCCTTTAAATGCATTAATAGCTATTATGTATCAGGCAGTCTGCTAAGTGTTTTTGCACACATTGTGTTGTTTGTTTGCTGTTCGAATCTTGTGAGATAGGTGTCGTGCTTTGCTCCTCAAGCTACACGCATCTGGTCTTTCCCAAAAGGATAAGCATTCTTCAGGCCCGTGATCAGATGTTTACCCTGGGATGAATCTTGGCATATGGTAGGTGCTTAATAAATAATTGTTGATCAAAATCCTTAAGTCAGGAGCATATGCATATGCGATTTGTTAGGTATCTAATGCTGCAGAACAGTATTACTATCATCTTGGTGGCTTAAAACAGCATATATTTATTGTCTTACAGTGTCTGTGGGTTACGAATCCTCCCTTGCCTTAGCAGAGTCCTCTCTTTGTGAAGCTGTAGTCTGTCTGTTAGCAAGAGTTGCAGTCTCATCTCAGCTTTACTGGGGAATGATTTACTTCCCCAAGCTCATGTGGTTGTTGGCAACATTCAGTTCCCAGCAGATGGTTGGATTGAGGGCCTCAGTTTCTTACTATCTGCTGACCATTGGCTCCATCAGTTTCTTGCCTTGGGAGCCTTCCCAAAATGGCCACTTGCTTCCTCAAAGCTGGAAAGAGGGGATCAGAAGGATGGAGGTTACAACTTACGTGATGTAATCACCTTCATGTCATTGCATACATCTTCATACCGTTGCTATACATTCTGTAGGTTAGAAGCAAGTCACAGGCTGGGTATCCAGTAAAAGGAAGGCAGTTAGGCGGGGGTGTGGCTACCAGAGGTGGGGACCACAAGGGTCACCTGAGAGTCTTTCTTCATATAATTTTCCAGCAAATATTCTAAAAGGAAGCTTGTTTGATAATAGCATAGTGTTTATCAGAAAGCCTATGTGGATAATATGACTAAGAAGAAGTTTTAAAATCTGGTAAGAGTTTCATATGTAGTTAGTGTGAGTTGAGGCTTGGGGGCAGCCTGTGAGGCTCCGTTTGCTTTGCAGAAATTGCTACTTTGTCTCCACACCCCTTTACAGTACCTGGGCACACTATTACAATATGTATACAACTTAACATAACTGTATCTAGACGTTATGCAGCTGATGCAATCTATTCAGCCACATTTTATTTTTACTCTTTCTTTTAAAAGCATTTTTGGCAACATCAGCTCACCTGCCCAGCAAAGCTCCAGAGTAGACCAGCAACTGTGGTTTGTTAGGTAGCAATCTAGATGCTGAACTCATTTTAAGTAATAGCCAGATTGGTTCAAAGCAGTACCTATCATTGGGTGGAATTTAAAATAGTGTGCCTTAATCTTTATAAGAATTCTCAACTGCCTTCATATTTTAAATTCCAGCTGATGGAATTTTTTATGGAGTCATATTAAAAATGATAAAATAACACATGCACACAAATTCTCATTTAAATTCCTTTATTCTCCTACATATGGCATTTCATATTAGTAAAATAGCATTACATGTGTAGGCACAGTTTTACTGAAGCAGAAAATTCATTTTGAGTTGTAGGAAAATTCTCTCCTTCCTGTGTCTCTTCATATCTTCCTTTCAATATTGCTAACAGCAAGATATTTGTAGTTAAGTAATTATGTGCCAATTCCAGCTCCTTCATTTACTAGTTGTCTGATCTTGAAAATTCACGTACTTACTTGAATGTCTATTTTTCTCATCTGTAAAGAAAAAAAAGAAGAGAAAGAAAGAAAATAAGAGGATAATTATACCTGCCTCACAGGTTGGTGGTGAGGATTAAGTAAGATTGAATATCTAAAGTGCTTGATGTAGTTCCCAGCACGTGGTTGGCATACAGTCCAGGCGAATTTCTCCCCTCTGTCTTACATATATGTGTCCCTTTTATGCAGCGTAAAAATGGTGGGTCCATTGACCTTGATTCTCCAAATGAGTCCAGGCTTCCCTAAAGAGATGGCTCATCCCGAAACTGAGAGGACTACAACAATTACACCATTTGGGGACATTACCTTGAGCTTGATTAAATGCTTATTAATATGCTTTTGATAAATCAATTCTAAACTTTCAAATGGCTCATGGCAAGGTTTTGTTTTAATTTTTGTCCATCAGTTTCCTAAGAACCTAAATGAAATTTGAGTTGCTGGTTGTCTACCTTCATGGAGGTTTGCTCAATTGTATTTATATAATGATGAGCCCTTGAAATAGAATGCTAGAGTATTTGGTAAAGTATTTTGGTATACATGTTCATCAAACATTTTTTGAATGTCTGCTACGTGCAATTCACTGTGCAGGCTGCAATGAGGGAAAAAGCAATTTTAAGAACAATAATATTATTATCAGCATTGAGTACTTAATATGTGATTTAGTATATTTGAAATATATTTTAGCCCATTAATTAGGTAAGCCATTTATTTTAATAATTTTTTTTAATTGTAAAAATTTTCTTTCCACTCACAAGCATTAGTTTGGTGTCTACAGAATAGAAAAGACTTTGTGCAGCTAATTATTAGAAAGATTGAATGCTCCTGTATGCCCACCCCGGTGGGACCCTAGGAAGCCCTTTTCTAGTGTTCTTACTCATAATACTTTTTTGCTCATTATTTAATCCATGAATGCCCCAGGCCTTTTCTGAGGTGCTGAGAGGGGCCTGGTCGCTGAGGGTCAGCCATTAGTCCACATTTCTCAGTTGTGATGAATAAATCTCATGAGCATGGAGTGGACATGAGGAGTGGCTTAGGTCCTTTTCCTCTTCCCTCCTATTATAGAGTGAATGTTTGTGTCCCCATAAAATGCATATGTTGAAACCTAATCCTCAGTGTGATCGTATCTGGACGTGGGGCCTTTGGGAGGTGATTAGGTCGTGTGTTTGGGAGCAGCTTAGCTCAGTGTTTGGCCTTTTTGTTATTGCAGCCAGAACATACTAAGGCAGTCCTAGCTAAGGCTAGCAGGAGGCATCCATCCACCCGGCATTGAGCCTGTTCTTCAGACTCAGTTTTTCACCTGGGAGTACTATTCCAAGTGACATCTAGGAAATGGAGAGCCTGGAGTAGACCCACCGTGCTTGTCTTTGTGAGAAGGCCAGCTGTATTATATCACACTTGGGTCCAGGGATTCATGAGGAAAAGGCATACTATTTATTTACCTTCTGAAAGACCCATCTACGAACTCTGGCTGTACCTACGTTAAAATGAACCATTTTGAAAAAGTACATTTAGTAGTTTCTGAAAAGGACAACTTTACCTGGAGCCTAGAAACATAAACTCCCCATCTTCTAAGTTTTCCTTCAAGGTGAATATTAAAGTAATAGCCGACATTCATTGCCCCCCCCCCCACTTAGGCACCACACAGTCCTTAGCTCATCAAGCCTCTATCGCAAACTTCTGTTTTGTGTCCTCTTATTGACCCATTTTACACACGAAGCAATAGAAGAACAGAACTCCAGTAACTTCCCTACGTTCTCACAACTAATGTTCGAGCTAAGGTTTAAACTTGGAGCTTTCGTCTCTGGAAATACTCCTTTAATCCTATACTAGGTAAGTGTCCTTCATACTTTTCCTAATACTTACTACACCATTCCTAGCAAACTAAATGGAAAATAGAGGAACGGGCATAATCATAAGGAGAGGTTATTAATCCAGCGAAGCAGCCCCCCTTGTCTAGGCCGGTAGATTCCCAACAGATGCAGTTCTTTCCCATGCTTCTTGTTTACTGGCCAAGACGGCTTTGCTCACAAGTTTCCTTGGGTGGAGCCAGAAATACAGTGGCAGACTAGCTGGTAAGGAAGCATGTTAATAGGTGAAACAAGAAACCTTAGCCAAAGCAACACTGCCAAGACATCTAGACTCTGCAAGGGCTAGCCAAGATGAACAGATGATGTCACCTGTGCTGTGATCACCAGCCCTCCAAGCAAGGGCTGCCTCTGACTGGTTTGTGAGAAAAAGTCTTGGTCCCCAGTTCACTCAGAGTGAAGGACAGCCACGCCGAACTTGCTTTGTGAGTACCTGAGAAGTCATGTTGGTGAAAAACGTTGAATTTGGTTTGTCAAAGATTGATAATGCTGAGACAATTAAAGCAAGGAGTCGGAGGCAACCATATTTAATTTTCAGTTATTTCCCCAAAACATACTTTTTAAAAGATATTCCATTGGTGAAATTATTAAGTCTCCTTTACATTTAACTTCCTGTATTTTCTATAAGCACCACATTATGGAAGTACCAGGGAGATGTTTTCTTAGAAGTTCAGTAATGACTAAAGTGTGACTTACTTTCAGATAATGGAAATTTTCTTAATAACCTGTCTCCCTAGAATTGCTATGGGGCACTTTAATTGGTTGGAGGATCCCAGCTGTTTCCTATTTCAAGTTGGTGACTATTTTGAATAAGAAGAGTGCTAGGCTAGCTGTTCTGTCAGAATATAAAGAGAAAATATATTTTGGTTTCTGTTTTTAAGTGTTTAAAATTTAGTTGGCAGGATAATAAATCAAGAGTAAAAATAATTAAGATTTATTGAGGGTTTACTTTGCACCATACAATGTTTAAGCACTTTGCATTTATTAAATCATTTAATTATAAAATCAACCAGATTGTTCCTTTCATTTTCATTTTATAGATATGAAATTGATGCCTGGAGAGCTTTAATATTTTGCTCTAGGTTACATGGCAAGAATAGTTGTGAAACAGATTGTGAAGCCAGGTATAATAGTTCCTAGGGCTGCATAGCAAATTACTACAAACTGGATGATTTAAAAACAAAGCAACCAAGAAACTGTTCTTTCACAGCTCAGAAGGCAGAAATCTGAAATGAAGGTGTCAGAGTCGGGCACCCTGTGGAGGCTCTAGGAAAGGTTCCTTTCCAACCTCTCCTAGCCTTTGGTGGCCTGTGATGGCTGTCAGCATGCCTTGTGTCTGCGTCACTCCAATCTCTGCCTCTTGTCTTCACATGGCCTTCTCCTCTTCTGCCTGTGTGTTCTTCTGACTCTTATAAGAATAATTGTCATTAGATTTTTAGGGTCCACCAGATAATACAGGATGATCTCATTTTAAGGTTCATAAGCACATCTTCAAGGACTCTTTTTTCAAATATGGTCCCATTTTCAAGTGCTCAGGGTTAGGATGTTGGACGTGCTTTTTTAAGGGCTACCATTCAAGCTACTTCACCAAGCATTCTGGCAGCGATGCCCTAGCTATGACTCTGTATGTGAATAAACAGATGGAAGGGCAGAGAACCATACCTTTCAGTGGGATGAAGAGTAGAAAAGGCACAAAAACTGGCATTAGGCAGAAAGAAATGAATATGAACTCCGGCTTTCACATAATTACAGTCTGTTTCTTCTTGGGCAGGTTACTTATTAGATCCAAGTTTCAGTTTTGTCATCTATAAAATGTGTTTTATTATATGTTCTACCACATCATTTCATGAAGATTAAAAAGAAATCTATAATAATCAGGACTCACATGTAATGGGTAGATACAAAATGTTAGTTTTCCTTTCCTGCCCATGAACAAAACAATGAGAAAAATAAAAAAAATTCATCTCAAGATGAGGCTTAAGAATAGAATTTGGAGGAGCCCATGGTCCAGGTATGTGCAGATGTATTAGCTGAGATTTTACAGATGAGGACAAGCACTCTGTAGGAAAGGTGAAAGAACATTTATTTAGGGGAACAAAATGCTATTTTTACAGGACTATCATAGGAAATAATTTCAGTACAGAAACAGGTTTCTGCAGAACCAAGGAGACCTTCAATGTTAGGGCGAGAAGCTGTACAGAAATCCGAGGAATTTGTTATAAAGTTCTGAGCAAAGTCCTAGAGCAGAACAGGGAGGAAGCTCCTTGACATTTGGCTTGGCCACGAGATATCGGATATGGCAGCAAAAGAAAAACAAGTGGAATTACAACAAACTGAAAAGCTGCTGCAAAGTAAAAGAAACAAGCAACAAAATGAAAACAAAGCCTATGGAACAGGAGAAAATATTTGTAAATCATATATCTGATAAGGGGTTAATAACCAAAATATATGAAGAACTCATACAACTCAATATAAAAGAATAATCTGATAAAAAAAATGAGCAGAAGAACTGAATAGACATGTTTCCAAGGAGACACACAAATGGCCAACAGGTACATGAAAAGGTGTTCCACAGCACTAATCATCAGGGAAATGCAAATGAAAACCACAATGAGATAGCACCTCACACCTGTCCGAATGGTTATCATAAAAAATAAATACATGAGATAAATGTTGGTGAAGATGTAAAGAAATGTAAACTCGTGTGCACTGTTGGTGGGATGTAAATTGGCGCAGCCATTATGAAAAAGTGTGGAGCTTCCTTAAAAAATTAAAAGTAGAACTACAAAGAACTACTACATGACCCAGCAATCCACTTCTTAGTATATATCCAAAGGTGCTGACAACAGGGGATAACAGAAGTATCTGCATTCCCATGATCATTGCAGCATTATTCACAATAGTCAAGGTATGCAAACAACCTGAGTGCCTGTCAATGAATGAATGGATAAAGAACATGGAATATTATTCAGTCACGGGAAAGAAGGAAATCCTGCCACTACAGCAATATGGACAAACCCTGAAAGCATCACGCTAATGAAATAAGACAGACAAAGACAAATGCTCTATGGTATCACTTATATGTGGAAATCTAAAAAACAAACAAAAACAAATAGTCAAACTCGGAAACGGAGAGTAGTAAAGTACAATAATTTCAAGAGGCTTGGTGTGGGGCACTGAGGAAGAGATTGGTAAAAGTACAAATTTTCAGCTATAAGGTGAATAATGTCTGAAGACCTAATGAAAAACATGGTGATTATAGTTGATAATACTGTATAACTAAAATTAGATAGCAAGTAGAACTTAAATGTTTTATCCAAAAAAATTTAAAGAAATAAATTAATATGTATGAGGTGACAGATATGTTAACTAGTTAAGCAGAATGCTTTCACAGTATATACTTATATTAAATCACCATGATATAAAATTTAAATATAAAGCTGAAATTTAAAAAATTTAAGTGAGGGGCTTTATCAATTTGATGTATTATAGATGGTATTTTCATCTTCTTTTGATGTATGGGAATTTCTCTGATTATTATAAAATAAAATCATTTTTATCTGTATAGTGAAAGTTTCTTATCTTTCTCCTTTCTCCTCCCTTTTCCTCCTCCATCTCTTCTTTTCTTCCTCCTTGTCCCCACCGTTCCTCTTCTTCTTTGGTGAATTGTGTGTTCTTAGAAAGACCTGGCCTTTGTCTTTCTAAGCTATGCAAAACAAACAAACCAACCAACCTCTCTTGATGAAAAATTAATGAAAATCAAATTGAAGCAACTTATTCTATAGCTAGCCGGGCACTTGTTCATGAGGGTCTACATGTGGGGAAATGAATGAAAAGTTCTTAGAATTTTATAAGGTGTGAGTCAGGTTCAGGAAAAAAATATTTAAATAGCTCTTAAACTACTTAAGGCTTGCTAGGCATGAAACATTTCACACACACACACACACACACACTTGTCATTCTAACACCCTGCTTATTAGCATGATTAGATTTCACTACATCATTCTAGAATTTGCTTTCTGTGATATGTCTGGTTATTTGTTTGAGAAGATTTTTTTTGGCAGTGTATTGAAAGTTTATTAGCCAAGCTTGTAGGAGAGTGAGAGATTTTCCTTCTGTTGTTTGAGAAAGCCAAAGGGAGGAAAAAGTATTGCACAATTGTAGAACAGTGTGAATGGTTCAGACTGTTTTACAAGGTGGCTTCCATCATCACTGATATAAAGAAGAGTGGGCGTATTCGTATCTGCCGAAACACTAATATTTCCTTTTCTTTTTTTTATCATTTTAAAAGATTCCTTTTGCTGCAGTTTTGTTTCGATGAAGTTAACTGTTATTCTTTTGGTGGTCAGAGAAGTAAATAGCCAATGAAGAGTCTCATGATAAGCACTGACGTGGATATAAGATACAGTGAATGTGGGAATGTGGGGGTGGGGAAGAGTTTGAGGCAAAGGAAGTGACTGGTTCCTTGACCTTGACTGAAGAGGAATGGTATCTTCTGTCTTCAGTAAACTGGTAAGAAAAAGTTAAGATCTATGGCAAAAAGGAAAAAATATTTTGGAAATCTCATCATTTTGCATTTATATAGTTTATTTAAAGAGACCAAAAGGTAAGATGGTTACAGGGATAGAAGAGTAGGATAAGATACTTCCAATTTTTATTTATAAATAAGAGAGTTGTGTTCGATGACATCAGTGCTTATCTCTCAAGCTGTAAATCACTGTTTGAATTTCCTATGTGGTTTAGCACCTTGCACTTCTTTTTCCCAGTAAATATTGCTACAAATTATAGGTACTCTCATAGCACAAAATACATAGAAATTAACTTTAATGTCCATATCGATAAATTATTGGAAGTGAATCATGACTGTAAGAAAAAAAGTAAGCCTTGATGCACTTTCCAGATAAAAAGGCTTAACACATACAGTTTTAATATTTGTGATATGACATTACTCCAAAATGAATTCTCTGAAAAACTGGCGGTGTGATAAGGCAGTTTGGAAAGACAGGAGAACTTGAGTGAAAAATTACATTCAAGGCAATGTTTATAGAACAAGAAAGGGCCACACAGACCACTCACCTGATAAATGCGGTATTTCTAACATAGCAAATCAGAACCTGAAATCAGTTTTTGAAGTTCTATAAAAGAGAGAGAGAGAGAGAGAGAGAGAGAGAGAGAGAGAGAGAGAGAGAGAGACAGACTCTGACTCATATGAGGATGTCAAGCCCAAAAGATCCAAGTCGTAGATGAAAATTTTCAGTGTTAGGAGAAAGTGAAAAAGTATGGAGGAACTGAAATAGCCGAAGGTCAATGGTAAGAAGATGGGGATTTCAGTTCTAATTTTGCCATGTGTTGGATAAATGTGGGTTTTGAGTTTTGTTTCCTTCTGTGACTTCTCAGAATCTACCCCTCTCTCCTGACTTCCTTCTGAATGCTTTTCGGTGGACTCCTTACCTCTCATTGTGTGTATGAAGTGGGGAGGATACTTGTAAGTGAACATCGTTTGCTCTAAAACAACGGGGCTAGAGGAAATCGTAACACACTCTTCCAGCCCTATCACAGCCAGGGGCAATAAGGTAACCCAAGAGCCGACAAGAAACACGCTCCATGGACTTGGAACTTGAGAAAGTTACACCCAGACCTGAAATGGGAAGAGGTATTATGGAACTCAGAAAGGGATGATGTCCATAACATGACTTATCATATACTGGACCAAAAATATTCATTATTTTTTAAGACTGTTGTCTCCAGTGCTTTCTCTTTGAAAGCTGTTGCCTGTGCACACTTCATGGCAAAGTGAAATAAATTATAGATGGCCTCTAGCCATTTAAATCAGTGTGGAAACAGGGAGAAAAGTGTAAAGGAATGGGTTGTACTTAACTGGTGTCAGTTTCTACGCTGGTAAATAAAAAGCCATTTGCTTTTCCAGCAAGTAGGCACAAAAAAATGGGTCAGAGTTAACAGAGCTGTGCCATCTTGAAACATCACCAGCTATTTTGAAAATTATCTCTATGGTATTTACTGGTATTTTTGTAGAGGTTACGAGAAATATGCTACTTGTAATAACCAGTTATCTGGAGAGATTAGGATTCAGGTTTAATTCATTGAATAAACGTTCTCTTTTCTAACTTACTGTTAAATGTCTCACTTTTCTGGACCACTAATTTAAACTATAAAATGTGAGATTATAATCTAAACTGACCTAACTATAACTTTAAATAATGTTCTTTTCTGATTCTATTTTTAGTAACTCTGAAGACGATCAACCTCTAATTGCTCTTTCCTTCCCTCCCTTCCTCTCTTTTTTATGTGACACACCAAAAAAAGTTCTAAGAGATCCCACATGAAAATGTGAGTAACAGATTTGTTCCTCCAATTTCAACCGTGTCTTTAAAGGGGTGAATTTGTTCAGTCTCTTTTGATCAACATGGTAAGCCCTTCTTTTCCATCATCAATAATAGGCCTCATAAATATTGCATTCTCTTATATTTAGGTCATTAGCCATCAAACATTCATTCACTTTATTAGTCATAGCAAAACTGATTAATACTACCTGCTTTTAAATTTTAGGAAGACATGTTTTATCTTACCAGAGTCTGAAAGACTTGCACAGTTAGGTCAAGTTAAGCCATAGCCGGAGGTAAGCAGACTATTTTCTCTCTCTCGTGCTTTGAACTATGCACATAGGCAGATATGTATTTGCCCTCTTCACCTTTGAGGAGACCAAGTTGGAGGTGATCCACAGCAGGGAGCAAAAGTGTAAGCAATAGAGCATGCCATCTGGTAGGAATATGCTGGAAAATATTCAGCTTTCTCATTTCAACAAAAGTAAAAGTAAAAGTCTATTAATTCAGCTTCTCGCTTGGCTGAGAAATGAATTCCACCAGTCTCAAATAGCATCTGGTTTACTACATGTCTGGCTCTAATATGTACAATGGAAGCCAGACAATTTGGATGAAAATATTGTTTCTCTCTGAGCTTTTAGCAATTGGAGGAAATAATAACAGTGTTTTTCATTTCTTTAGTTTAGACTTCCTCCTTTTCATGGCTCCATGATGTTGATCTGGAAGGCACAGCCTGTCTGTTTGGGCTGTTCCTTGGATGGTGGGACATGGAGTAAAGATTTCTTCCTGAGAAGCAGCGGGGGAATGAGGAGAAAGATGGTTATCCAAATCAACCTACCTATCAGTGGCACCCAATGCCAAGACCACCATAATATCAACTCTCTGTGCTTTGCACTGGCAAGATCTTTGAGTCGTCTCCTTTGGGAATATGACTGCCTTTGGAAACTATTACAGCACCCAATTATCATAAAATTTTGACTATACCTCTTTCCTACTCCCTTTTCTATATGTCTACAAATACATTATAAGTTTTTTAGGGCCGAAGTCATGCTAACACTTATTTTATATTCCCTATAGTGCCTCATACTGTCTTAAATGTATAAGAAACATGTTATAACTATTCTGTTCATCAAAATAAATGTGATTATCTTTTTTTCCTCCTGGGCACAACTCTAGGCATCAAATCCATATTCAAAATAGGAAAAGGGGGCAGTGGTTGGTCATACCAGCCTCACCCATTTTTTTCATCAGGAATAGCAAAGCCTTTTTAGCCTTCCTCACCAATAGATGTCCATTTCGGAATCTTAGCCAGAATTATGTCACATGACTATATTGAAAAGAAAGATAGGAATGTGCTTATATTTCTAGTTTCTATAGTAGAGGTGGGGAAATGAGTTTAGGAATGAGTGTTTGGTGTTGGTTTAACCTTTGATGTGCATGAAAACCAGTACATAGTAAGGACTGAATGAATTATAGCTGCTTCCAGCTACGAATTTGAGAGGAGAAACTTATTTAGTTCATGGAAATTAACAAAACATGATCTTATAGCCTCAAATTGATAAAAAAAATATGTATATATACATAAGTTAACCATCAGGTGGTACTTAATAAATTTTAAATTCCACAGTGCCTATTTTTTATTATATCCTGAGATGGGGAAAATACTATGTGTGTGAATTCATAATGTTACACCCATTAAGCGTATCTAAAAATGATAATATCTCAACAGTGTTAAGTCAGTATGATAAACTACAATAATTCATACCTTAAATTTAAATTTAGAAAAACATCTAGAAAGAGAGACCAAAAAAAAATTGCTTGTGATCTTGATAGGAACTAATCTGATGCTCACCAGAGCCAAAAATGCAAACCAGGCATCTCAATCTTGACTCAAGACGCTCACCTAGAAAGGCAAACTCTTTTTCATCCCTAAGCACTGGTTGCCCTGGAATCTGAACCATGTCATCTAGCAGTGGTGGGGGCTTGCTTCTCTGGGGATATGAGCCATCCTAATCCGGGGTTAGAACCATCCCAGGAAAGAATAAATCAAGGAAGCACAGCAGAGATAAAACCCAGAGAAAGACCAGAGTAGGAGATCTTTGGCCAAGATACCAAGCCAAAAGTGAAAGAGATTTATCTTGTACATCACTAGAGTGCAGCGCCATAACCACACTCTCCTGCAGCCAGACACATATATTTGGAAAACTGGCCTCGTTGTCTCCTAGCTATGGGAGTTTGGAGAAGTTACTTAATTTCTTGGAATCCTGCTTTTCTTAACATGTAAAGGGAAAAATAAGACAGTCTTTTAGACTGTGGTGAGAATTAGAGAAAATATAGGTAAAATATTTTACAGATTAATTATCAGGCATAGTTATTTGCCTTATTTTGGGACTGTCCCAAAAGTAAAGTCTCAAGCCAAACTTGTGTTTAGGTAGCTCATATGGGAGATGGATTACGAGGGAAAAGTGGAGGACTCAGGGAGAATGAGATGATGAGATGGAAGAAAGGAAGTCCAGTACAAGGACGCGTTATAACGTTGACTGCTGTGAGTGTCAGCGACCCAACCTGGCTAGGCTGCCTAGGGAGCAAACAGGATGTTTCCCAGAATGGTGACTTAAAGGGCAGGAGATTGGCATACGCATCCAGTCTTTTATTTAACTACCCTCACCTTCTTTCCCACAAGATCAATATAGAGATCTACCTCTAAACCAAATCCCAAATATCTTCACTGTTCCATTCTCACTATCACCACACAGGGCCAAGGCTCCTTGGTAAGAACTGCTCTCACACTCGCTACCCTGCCATTCTATTCTCTCTCTTCAAACATACTGTAGTGATATTTTTAAAATATGTCAGATCGTTCAAACCTTCCAAAGTCTTTCCACTGAGCATTGAGTAATATCCAATTTCCTTTTACTGACATATGTTACAGAACCCTATGACATTTGTCCCTCAGTTACTGCTATGATTTAATTTGTTACCACTCTCCTTCTCACTTACAACCCTTTAGCCACAAAATCTTTCTTTCTGCTCTTAAAACCCCCTAAGATCATTGGTACACTGAGAGCTTTCCACTTGCTTTTTTTTTTTTCTTTTCTTACTGAAATGCTTTTCCCTAATCATGGCTGGTTCTTCTTTATCATTCATATCTTTGGGTTTCCTTGGCTACTCAAACAAAAGCTGCCATTCTGTCACTGTCTATCAAATAACATTATTTTAATTCCCTGCATGACATTCATCACTATTCTAATTTTTTTCTTGCTTATTTATCTGTTTATGTATTTTCTAATTTCTCTTACTAGGATATAAATATATAAGTGCAAAGATTTTTGTCTTGCTCAAGGCTGTTTCCCCAGTAACTAGAATAGTTCCTGAAACATCTTATCTGTTTGAGAACTATTTGTTAAATGAATGAATGAATATATGAATGTAGTGATCAGTGGATATACTTTGAAAAGCATTGAGGTGTGGTCCTTAGTCCCCAAACCTAGATTCTGTCACACATAGGCTTAAGGATCCTGTTGATTGCCCCAAGGAATGGGGAACCATTTATTCATTCCTCAGGTCACTCTAGAAACCTAAATGATCCTTAAATGTAGGGACAGTCCCTTTTCATACTCTCTTTTCAGTGACTTTCATGTCCCTGTGGAGTCTGTAGTGCTGCATCACTGGGTCCCTCCACTGGTGCTCACCTACCTATTGTTTTTACCGGTCTTTATGGGATGACTACAAAAATCAAGAGTACATATTCAGAAATTTTTGTAGCAATTTGACATGCAACTTCCAAGTGTATGACCATTTTTCATTATTTTAATTTTTAAGTGTCAGTGTGTGATGGATTAGGAGACAATAAAAACCTGTTCTTCATCATAGATAGTTGCAGTAGCTGCTATAAAGCCAGAGTGGAAACGAAGCCTAGAGAAGACTCATAAAGCCCAGTGCCAGCTCACAACCATGACAGCCAGAATCTTTAGATACTTGTCGAGTGTAGGGTTTCTCACATTTCAGACTATAGAACTCTGTTAAATAAGAGAAAATGTTCCTAGATTTTTAATATGTCCCTAAATGATTTATAATATAATACTTGAATTTGCAAGCAAACAACATAAACTCTTGTATAGTTCCCATGCAACTGTAGAACTGAAATAATTTTAAAGTCAAATTATAAAACTTATAAAAATCCAAATAATTAACATTCATGTTTGTAACTGTTTTAGTGAAACTCAATTCATTTTTTTTGAGGAATATCATACTAATAGCTATGATGCAGATTCTAGTGAGTACAGAAATTTCTAGAGCAAGGGTCAGCAAACTTTTTCTGGAAAGGGTGGAATAGCAAATATGTTAGATTTTGTTGGTCATATCGCCTCTTTTGCAGCTACTCAACTTTGCTGCTCCTGCTGCTACCGTGAAAATAGCCACAGATCCAGTGTAAACAAATGAGCCTGACTGTGTCCCAATAAAATTTTATTTATAAAATGAACCAGTGACAGACCATATTTTGCTGATCATGGCTCTTGAGTGTTTCGGTGAAAGTACATGTTCTTAGGAGTATAATGATATATTTGGTCCTTGGGAATACCCTTGTAGTCAGTGCTTAGCCTGAACTTTAGGTAATAGCAGCCAGTGAATAAGACATCTGAGATTAGTAATAAGGGTCTTGTACAGCATGTAGCTTCCACACTAAGTGATGTGAAAGCAACAACAGGAAGCCACTTGAAAGAAACCTGAAGAGTATCTACAAAATCACAAGAGAGCTGTTCTTAGTTGTATCTGGCTGTAGATTTTCCTCATGTTGTTAGTGAAGAGAAACTGAAAGTTTGCATTAGATTTCACAACTCCTCAGCCCAATAACAAATAATGATGATTAGTATATATTGAGAGTTTATTAGGGGCCAGGCACTCTTCTGATTGGGCTACTAACTCAGGTCATCTGGATCTACAGCCCAAGCCCTTGGTGGACAGAGCTGAGCATTTCATTTAACTACATGGAATTGGAGATGCCAGTTAGCTGTTAGATACACACATCCAGAGTTTCTGAAATAGGTTCTGGCTGTGATTCTGAATTTGAGATGGCACTATGAACATCAGGTCACACAGGAAAATACTGTAGACAGAAAAAAAGGGTTTAGCACCAAGCCCTGGCACCCTAACACTGGTGGAGTTCCAGGATCAGGGCACAAACCACGGAGTCACCAAATTTCCCTCTATAAACCTTAAAGGATTACAAAACTTCTCAAGATTAGAGCACTGGGTATGCCATGGATTTGGCAGAGAATGCAAAAGTAAAGGTTACCTGGATTTGTGTGGAAAGGAACGATTATCCCCAAAGCCCAGATATTACTGTAGATCCAATTACAGTAGTCCCCCCCTTATCTATGGGGAATATTTTCCAAGATCCTCAGGGGGTGCCTGAAACTACACATAGTACTATATGTACTATATATAAAGTTGACCCTTGATCAACAGTGTTTGAACTGCATGGCTCCACTTACATGCAGATTTTTTCAACTGACCACAATGCAACTGACCCACACAGTTCACTTGACCCGTGGAGGTCCAACCCACATTATTCAAGGGTCACCTACACAGTTAGGGATACATGTATGTGGGTGATTGTATGTGGATTTTCAACTGTGCAGGAAGAAGGCACCCTAACTCCTTCATTATTCAAGGGTCAACTGTAATATATTTTTCCCTATACATAACTATGATAAAGTTTAAATTATAAATTAGGCATGGTAAGAGATGAACAATGATAACTAATAATAAAATAGAACAACTATACCACTGTACTTTTAATAAGCTATGTGAATATGATCACTCGTTTCAGGGGATCTCTTGCGGAATTCTTCCTATAGGCTCCTTGTTATCTGGTGCAACACACGACCATCAAATGGAACACCTTTTCTGTTCATCTCTTCCACTCACAAATTTCATGGCCTTTTCCATCTTAAGTAAACATTCACCACTCCACTTGGAGGTGCAACAGCAAAACTATCGCAAATTTATTTTCCTTCTTCACAATATCACAGATAGAAGATTCGTTCTTACTGTAGATCTTAGCAACCTCAGCATACAATTTTTTTTTTACTTATTACATCAAGAAATTCCACCTTTTCACTGAAGAGAGTGCTTTCCAGCTTCTCTTTGGCATATCCGGAATGCTGGCATCACCACTCTCACTTCGTGGGTCCATTATTAAGTAAAATAAGGGTCACTTGGACACAAACACCACAATACTGCGATAGTTGATCTGATAACCAAGAGGGCTACTAAGTGATTAACAGGCGGGGACGTCTCTAGCATGGAGATGCTGGACAAAAGGATGACTCACACCCAAGGCTGGATGGAGCAGGATGACGTGAGATGTCATCATGCTACCGAGAATGGCATGCAATTTAAATCTTATGAATTGATTATTTCTGGAATTTTCTACTTAATATTTTCAGGCCACAGTTGCCCTCAGGTAACTGAAACCATGGATAAGGGGGGACTGACAACTCTGTATATGTTAGAGACTCACATTCACTTTAAATTTTAAAACAAGATAATGCAATTTGGACTAAGGACGTTCTCTGAAAAAAAAATCTATTTTCCAAAAATTCTATCTGTATTAAGGGAATTAATCTTAAAGTGTCTGCATCATCACTGTATAATTAGCACCCCAGGTTATATTTATCTAATCCATTGAAAATCTAAAGAAGCACAGCTCTGTGGGGAAAAGCCAGTGATGAAGAATACTCCTAATGGAGTTAAAAATTGAAACTAATTGGTTTATGTGATTGTTAGTAAGTTCAATTTAAGTTAGTTAATGGAATTTTGTTTGGCAAGGGATAGAGCTGATCTTTGCAGATGATATTTTACTTTTGAAATAACTTGCTGTCACATGGTTGAATCCATGGATCTAAATAACCTTTAAGTGATAATGTCCCCCTACACTCCATAGGCTAAGGGTTAATTTTAGAGAAAATGTAGCAAGACAATTCATAATACTCCTAATGTACTGGTGTTTCTATCTAAAATATTTTCACACCCAATTTTTATTTTGAGCAGCCTCCATGTAAGACCAAGGCATTTAAATCAGTATGGCAGTTCAGTGGACTATAAATCCAAATCACAGTTGCCTAAATAGATTCCAATGCCACCCAGTGAAGAAATAAATTATCTTTCATGAGAACAAGACGTGGCAGGAATGCCAGTAAACCAAGTTAAATAGATAATATACAACTTAGTCTCCAACACTATTTGTTATTTATTATTATTCAAGCATGATGGTTTCTTAACTGGCCTGCAAAATACAGCCTGGCTGAAATTTGAAATAAGTATTCACCTAGGTAGACCACAAGTTGATAATTTTCTTAACCTATATATAATGGAGTTCTCTCAAAACATTTTAAATATCATCAGTTATTCTAAATGATAAAGGGGAGTTGAGAAAATTCAAAGTGACAATCAAACTCACTTCCTACCACTTACCATTTCAACAGGGGCTCATTGCTTTCCAGACTCTTTATAGGAAGCAAGAGAAAAGAGAAGGAAATGGAAAATGGAAGTCCTGCCCTTTCTTAATTTGCTTCTGGATGAGTTCTTTTCCAAAATAATTTTTCCCAAAGAACCTAAATTGCAACATTTGGAATACACAGCCCCAGCTAATGATCAGATCAACATGATCTGATGCCTGTGGCTCACTTGAGTTTCATTTGGAGGTATGCATCTGCCATGTATGAAGAACATCACCCATAGTCAAATGGACAAAGTAAAGGTCACCTAAGGGCAGTCACGATGCTCCCCATAGTGTCTGAGCTTTCCTCATTCTTTGGATGTGATGATTTATGTCTCAGGCATCTGGCTGACCAGTTTCATAGCCATTTGGGCAGCAGGGTTAAATGATTTCATTCCCTTGTATCCCATAACTGCTCATTACAATAAGTTTATATGACATTTACTTCACAGGTTCCCATGCTGGAAGAAACGGAAGAGATACATTATAGATAAGGGCCATAATTACATAAGTGCCTGTACAAGATCACATTGTGAATCTGAGTCATAAAAAAATCAGGTTTCTTGGTTTTGAGACCAGTGTCAAAGGAAGGAAAAATGTAACTGATATTTATTCAGCATATACAATACGCCATTGTAAACCTTTAGTATAGATTAACCCACTTAATGTTTACCATGACTGTGGGTCCTACTTAGTATTCTTCCTGCTTAATAGATAAGGAAACTCACAGTCCAGAAGCTAGTTCTCAATGGCCAAGGTTACACAGCTAATAATTATATTCTGAAATCTAGTCAGTGTTCTTTTCAACATACTGTATTACTATCAGGTCATGAAAAATAAAAGAACTTGTCCATTTTAACACGGGGTAACAATTTGAAAATGATTGACGCAGTTAATATTCTCTACCACGGGGGTAAAAAAACCCAATATTTCACAGTGCTTTGCTCATTACAGTAGAATTCAGAAAATCAGAATGCTTAAGAAATATGATGCTTAGTGTAATTGAATATATTTGATTTCTGAGACTTAGCCTTATGGTTTCTAACCATTTTGACAAATCTGTCTAAACCAATGTATTGATTCCCTTACCTTACTAATCCTGGCAGTATTTTTACTTACAAAACTTAAGGTTTTCTTGCTAAATGTTAATGAGTATAATAATTGTAATATGGAAATGATACAAGACATTTACTGATCCGACACCAAGACCAGGATCTCACACATGGTAGATATTTAATCAGTATCTACCAATGCTAAAGATGATTTCAGGACATCCTTTGAAAGTCTTGCATTTCTCCTGTCTCTTAAAACATGGAAAAAATACATTTTGGGGCAATGAAAGGATCTGCATTCAAGGCTTTTAAGTTAGTACGAAAACTATAGCTATATTAACCCTTTATAGTGGTTTGCAAACTAGACACCCTAAAATACACTCTCTCTTTCTAAAAGCTTCTGTGGTTTCATGCTGCTTAGTAAGTAACATAAGAAGTGCACAAGTCTTTTCACAAATTTGTGTCACCCTCTCCTGTTATTACCTTCACCTATCCTTGTCACCTGTGCCTCCCGGACATGACATATACTGTCTACGGTGGATTAGACACCTTCCATGGCTATGCCTTTGTTTATGCTGCTCCCATAGTTTGAACTGCCTTCTCTCTGTCACTACATTTTCAGGTTATACTCACCCTTCATCTTTGAACTCAAAAACCATTACTCCCAAGACCTGTCAGGCCACCGAAATATATTAATATCTCATTTCTAAAACTACCATGATGTTAGTAGGAGTTCATTTTACTTTCTCACACTTTATTTTAATATGTGTCTCCCCCATCTGATTCATAGAAACTTACTAACCCCTCATCTTTCTTTCAAAAATTTGTAAATATTTGCATGTATAATGTGATATGCTCCCTACTATAATCATTCAAGGTTTTCATTTAGGGAGGTGCTAATAATCTAAATTCGAAACAAAAGCATATAAAATGGTTTCTATTGATTTGA
This sequence comes from Hipposideros armiger, assembly GCF_001890085.2. Classification (NCBI taxonomy): domain Eukaryota; kingdom Metazoa; phylum Chordata; class Mammalia; order Chiroptera; family Hipposideridae; genus Hipposideros; species Hipposideros armiger. The sequence continues at coordinate 1,389,060 of NW_017731567.1, read as the reverse complement.
TTGATTAATGTATGTATAATATTGACACTATACAATTTATTTTCTTCAGCTTGTTGGAGACAGACCCTTTCTTCCAGCCTTGACTGCTCCTGTGGAGAGACTTTTGAAGCTGGCCTGGTTATATCTGCCTCATGAGTAATTCGCGTTTTCTGCTCTAATGCCTAATTGTACTTAAAGTTCAGTAACTTAAACCTGACGCCTGTTGGTGCTGATTGTTCCCTATCTCATTTTACTGAACTACGGTCTAGTCTTAGTAGCTGCCAACTTCATTCTGTATTCATTTCAAGGGAATGTTCTGCTATGAAAAGTTTGAAAACATATACTTTTTTCCCCCCTATCTTTGTTGCCTTTTATTATGTTAATAATAAATTATGTTAAGTTTTTTGCTATTTCAAGTATATCATTTTTGTTATCATCTGCCTGATTGGTTTAAACTTTTTTTTTTTTTTGCCTTTCTTGCCTGCATTATTTCTGATTATACCAAGGATTTTTTTTTTTTCTGTTGTGATTTGATTCTCAGCTGACACTATTGGTTCCTTGCTGATTCCAGTTTATGTTTCAATTTCAATAATGATGTTTTCTTCATCAGGTTCTCAATATATCTTTTCATTCTTTGTTGTTAGTTTATTTATATGTCCTTCAGACGTTGGCTTATTAAGTTCATATAATAATTATTTAAATTTTAAAATGTAATACTTATGAAGAATTTTCTTCCTTTGTTTATTTTTCCTTTGAGATTTGATTATTTGTTCTTGAAATGCTATGTGGTCACTATTGCTCCTTGGTTTATCTTAGATAAATTTGTGTGGCTGCTATACCTTTTTGGGGGTGGGGAGTAATTTGCTCACTCCGGGGCAGCTTGGCGACTTCTTGAATACTGAGTGTATTCCTTACCTGTCTAGGACTAATTTGTTTTCCCTACCAAAGAGTAGTGTGAAGGTTAGGTATCTGGAGTCGGTACATTCTTCTGTAGCTTGGTGGCATGGGGAAGAGGGATTGTCTGAAATAGTGTGTGAGGTATTTATACACTATATGCTTTTTTTTTTAACGTTTGGTTAAGTGTCCTTTATCAAGTCTCATTTCTCCTAGTTGTAAAGTATAATCTATTCTCATTGCACAGTTACCATTGTACGCACTCACAGTAGCTCTGCAGCCTGAATTTCCTTCTCCTGTCAGGCTTCCCATCAACCATGTCCACTCTTTTACCTGTAATCATATCCACTACCAGTAAGAACAGGGGGAATTTAAGGATATCCCCTTCCTTTGCGTTTTTTCAAAATGGTAGAGTAATGATGAAAACACTCAGGGTCTGTCCGTTTATTAGTAAGGCATGTAAGATTATCAGCTGCCAAGATACAAAGATACTCAGCTGATATAAAAATTTCTGTTTCATTCCATGACCTCTAATTTCTGAAGCATTAGGTGGTTTTCTTTTTCATTATGTTTGCCAATGGTAAATTTTTCTTTATTTCTCCTATCTATATTTTTTATTCATTTCACTAGATTCAGGGCTGGTAGAGAGGAATTTTATTAATCAGCCTTATTCTGCTGTCTTCATCCTCAAGTGCTTGTTCATTTCTTTTCAGAAACATCTTTATCACTTTCAGAAAGGCCCAAACTCTGGCGTTTTCAAAAAGAGGCTTATTTCTGGCTTAAATAAGCATCATTTATAATTGTTATCCTAATGCCCCCAACAGGAAGCTTTACAAAAAGTGACTTTGTTTTTTGGGGGTGCCATCGCTAACATTAGCACGGTCTTAGGCACTGTTAGAGTAGAGAAATTTGAGCTATTATTCTGTTAAGGAAAATGAAATGACAAACCTTAAGTGTCAAATTGTGTTATATTAAAAGCAATCATCACAGTGATATTTGACGGAGTAAAAAAGGCTTCAAGGAGAAATAGGAGTTTAAATCCCTTGGCTATTTTTAAAAGAGGATGAATTTCAATAGGATTTTTAGGGAACAGTAGGATGTGGACTTCTGGTGACAAGAGGAAATGGTACTTAAGGTGTTGGGTACAATGTAAACAAAAAAGAAAGTTAGCACAGGGGCTTTACTTGGGTCCATCCTATCAGTCAGCATGTCTTTAGTTTAAGGTACAAGAAAAGAGAATGTAAAGTGATGTTTTAGAAAGACACAAGTCACAGAGACTCCTAGTAACAACCTCAGTTTTATTTAACCTTTAGCTTTGGAAACTGCCTGCATAGTTAAGATACCTCCCAAGTCAAATTCCATGCCTCTCCGTTGAGACATTTAGATTCCTTTCCTCCTGTTGAAAAAAATAAGCTTTCCTAGCAAGCCAACCTCATCTTATTGAGTTCAGGTTCTAGCAGTCTGACATTACTAACAACAGATTAGAGGTGTGAACTTCCTCAATTTGTGTTAACAAGGTGCTAAATGCGAAGGCCAATTATAGCTCCCCAGAATGTCAACTTCCTGTCACCTGAGCATCCAGCCAATGAGCTAGATCAGGGCATGGCCCTTGTCCTGTGGCATTTATAGGATTCTCAGCTGAAACTTATTGGATTCTTGAAAGTGTGGGTTGTGGATTCCTCAGGGTATTGAGAAATTTTGTGGGTTCGCTATAAATGCCCCAGATGCTTTCCAGAACACCTGGCAATAAATTCCAGCCTCGTTGACTTCCCATTTCTTCTGATGCAGGGGTATTAAATATGAAATAGTGCATGCTGAAATGCCCATAAAACAGCCTAATTAGTAATAGGAGGAAGTGAGAGCCAGGGCACACGTGGTTAAGAAAGGGATCACGGAGGGGCTAAGGATACGATCTATAATTGCAAAAATGCCAGGAACCCAACCCCCTTCCAAAGTTCCAGTGCCCCGCCTGCCCCACCGTTCCCTTCTACTGACCTCGCATTGTTCAAGCTATTTTTAATTGTCATGACTTTTTTGTGTCTGTTTTAAAATAAACATTTTATTGTAAGATAGTTTTAGATTTCCAGAAACGTTGTGGAGATAGTATGGAGAGTTCCTACATGCCCCTCACTCAAATATCGACTCAAAACAAAATACCAGGATACAGACCCAATTCACTACAGGCAGGAAAGGTATTTTGTGTTCCCCCCACCACCACCCCAATTTCTTATCTACCATCAGGATACTCGATGTTATTCCCTAGTTTAGATTCTCAAAAATTCTGATAGGGTATGCTTACTAAAATAACGTTATGACTCAGGTCCATATATGTCTCTCTTTGTGCCTACAACAGAGTTATTCAAAGCAGAGTAAGTGGACCTCTCCTGGTCTACAAAATATTTGTAACCAGTCCTCCAAGGAGTAAGATGCTTGTGCCAGAATTTAAATCCTCTTCTTTGCTGAGTTTCCCGTAGCAAGGCATTTTTAGGGGAAGAGAGACATGTATTGATTTGCTTTTTGGTGCTGTTCTCTGGTACATTCTCATTGTCTTGTCTATCTGAAAGATTCCTCGTCATTCTCTAAAACCCACTGTCTGCATTCCTTCCCCTGAGAAGCCTCTATAATCACATGGGCTTTTATTTCCCCTGAACTCTAGTCTTTCTTACAACTACCAAACTGGAAGCACCTGGAACCAGGTCCTAAAACTTTATTAAAGAGTTAGACACACAGAAGAGGATTCAAAATGTGTTTTGAATCGCATAAAGCTCAGTTATATTGAGTTAAACTGAAAAATTTATAATCACCTAGTTTTGTAACCAGATCATGAAGGACATGGACTTAATTCATATTGTGATTTAGAATTTCAAAGAATAACTAATTAATATTGATGTAATTGAGAGTATTGATGTGAATATAAAAATAGAAATCAATAGAAATGTGTCCACATCCTCAGCTCTTTGGCAAACATTTTAGGGTGATCTTCCACTACCAATTTTTGGTGTTCACTGCCTATTACATATAATGACCAAGCTATAATATTTTTTGGTCCTTGCCTTTTGTATATGTCAGCAAATAGAAAGTTTTGATTTTTTTTTAAATCTAGGAAGCCTCTTTGAGATAAGAGAGTATGACACAAATAGGAAATAGGATTCATTTTCAAGGTTTTAATCATGTACCCTTTATTAATAATAACACCACACACACACACACACACACACGCACACACACAAAGTAGTTTTCCATGCATTAAATACACATCTGTCCCTATAAGAAAACAGAGGAACTCTAAGTTCTAATCTTAAAGTCTAGAGCAGTGGTAGTCAACTTAGGATGATTCTGCCCCATGGGTGATATTTTACAATGTTTAGCATTTGAGGACTTTTTTTTTAATGTGACAACAGGGGCTGGGGTGCATGCTACGGGCATCTAGTGCATAGAGGATAGGGAAGCTACTAAAAATACTAAAGTACACAGGACAGCCTTCGAAGAAAGAATCACCTAGTCAAATGTCATTAGGGCCAAGGTTGAGGCTCATTGGTCTAGAAGACTACCAGTTGCACACTAGGAAATCGATAGATTTCTGCTGAAGAAAAATGGATTTATTCACAATCAAAGCTAAAGTCATACATGTTATATGTGTCACAGAACATAGAAGGTACTTAACCCAACTTGAGTGTTCATAAACGCTTTCTACAAGAAATAATCCCTGAGATAAATTTCAGTAAAAAGCTAAGTATTGATGAAGAGGATAAAGTTGGAATGAGTTTTATAGGAAGGATGAACTGCATGCAAAAATGCATGAAAATGTTAAATAGGTTGGAAACTGCATTAAACTTTCTATAGTCTGGTACTAACTAAATGTGAGGCAGGGGGTGGGAGATGTGAGGGTAGAAAGTGGCGAGGCACATTCTTGGTCCCTGGAGCTCTGGGACCTCCAAGAAGAGAATCCTTAGGATGAATAAGATGGTTGAGAACTTTTATATGCAAGGATTTCACAATCTGAGAAGTGAACTCTATTTAAGATAATGTGTTTTAATACTGTTATGATATAGATGCACACAGGGTTACAAGGGAGCATCTAAGACAAGGCAATAACCAAAATAAAGAACTGGAAAGGCAAGAACCAAGAGGCAAGGTGACATAGTTACCTTTAAACTGAGTTCTACAGGATGAGTCACAGTAAGCTAGATGACAGTGGAAAGTGGGAAGGTGCTTATTGCAGACAAAAAGAAAGGTGCACGCAGAACAAGGGGGGAAAGAGATTATGAAAAATGTCATATTTCAAGTAGTCCACTGTGGATAGACTACGAAGTGAAGAGAGTGGTGAGAGACGGAGCTGACAAAGAGAAAGTAGGGGTCAGAAGATGATAAGGTTTTCTTTATGGCAGGGCTGAAGCTTGGACACAACATAGAATGCCATTGAAGGAAATAAAGCAGGGAGTAACCCCATCAGATTTGTGCATGAGGAAAATCACTCTGTCTAGAGAGCACGGCTAGAAGGGACAGTTTTGGAGTCAAGGAGGCCATTTGGGAGACCTTGAGGACCATTTAAGCAAGAGTAGCTGGTGGCCCCACTGAGAGCTTTCAGCTTACATGGACATGTTATTTGCTTATGACTTTCAAAATGTAAAGGAGACAAAATATCTATGCTATAAATATTTTTAAGTAGTTCCTCTAAACATATTACCATTCTAGAAAATAAGGACATCGACCTCCAGAAGTTGCAGGGGAGACAGAACATGTTCATATGAACTGACACGTAAGGTAAGAGATAATATACTCCATGAAAAGGGCACGGGTACATGGCACCTGGAATTCAGAGCAGGCAGAGGATAACTTCTGCGTAGAGAACCAGAAAGGATTCATAACAGTGATGGAGAGCAGACTACTGATATCATAAAATTTGTAGTAAGCTAATAGGTGTCGATTACTAAGCGTTTATTATGTGCTAAGTGCTTCATGGACATTATCTCTGTTAAGTGTTACAATGACCCTAAGTGTGAGGTACAGTTATCATCCCTATTTTACAGATGCAGAAGTGGGGGTGTGAAGTTTGGGATTTGCCCAAGAACATGTTATTTGCTTATGACTTTCAAAATTCCCAACTGTTAAATGGCAAAACCACAAATTAGTCCAGGTGTGGGTGAAACAGATAACGTTTAGGAAGGTTGAGAAAGGAGCAACAGGTTTCCCCTGTGGAGGGAAGAGCATCATTATGGGAAGTGGAGGAGGGCATCCCAGGGTACATATGGAAAAAATAGAATGGTTTATTTTGCCAGGAACCTGCATTGAACAAAGGATGTTCCAATTAGCAGATTTTTTTTATTAGTTTCAGGTGTACAGAACAATGCAATAGTTATCCTTTTCACCCCTCACAAGGTAACAATTCCTCTCCCCTCATCCACTACCCTCCTACCCCCAATATCATATTTATCTATTACAATTCCATTGACTCCATTCCCACACTCGACTCCACATCCTGTGACTATATGTATATATAATTATGGTTGACGTACAATATTATTCAACATCAGTTTCAGATATACAGTGTGGTGGTCAGGCCTCTGCACCGTCTAGGAAGTGGTCTCCCTAACAAGGCATGAGTCCATCTGGCGCCCTAAAAAATATTTACAACATTATTGATTGTATTCCCCAGACTATCTTTTCTATCCCTGAGGCCATATTGTAGTTACCAATTTGTATTGTCTCGTGCCTTCCCCTTCTCCCTTATCCCCAACCCCTCCCAATTAGCAACCCTCCTCAGTTTTTCCTCTATGTCTCTGAGACTATTTCTGTTTACATTTCTCATTTATTCAGTTCTTTAGATTCCACATATAAGTGAGATCATGGTATTTGTCTTTCTCTGACTGATTTATTTCACTTAGCATAATGTTCTCTAGTTCCATCCATATTGTTGCAAATGGTACGATTTCCTTCTTCTTTATAGCTGAGTAATACTCCATTGTGTAAATGTACCACAGTTTCTTAATCCAGTCGTCTATCGATGGGCATTTCAATTG
>NW_017731567.1:1355287-1380922 GCF_001890085.2 Hipposideros armiger | reverse complement strand
CAGTGTCTTATAATTTTCTGAGTACAGGTCTTTTACTTCTTTGGTTAAATTTATTCCTAAGTATTTTATAGTTCTTGAAGCAATTATAAATGGAACTGCTTTCTTAATTTCTCCTCCCGATAGTTTATTATTGGTATATACAAATGCAACTGATTTCTGAGTATTGATTTTATATCCTGCTACCTTACTGAATTTGTCTATCAGTTCCAATAGTTTTTTGATGGAGTCTTTGGGGCTCTCTATATATAGTATCATGCCATCTGCATATAATGACAATTTTACTTCCTCCTTACCGATTTGGATGCCTTTTATTTCTTTTTCTTGTCTGATTGCTGTGGCTAGAACTTCTAGAACTATGTTGAATAAAAGTGGAAAAAGTGGACAGCCTTGTCTTGTTCCTGATATTAAGGGGAATGGTTTTAGCTTTTCCACATTAGGTATGATGTTAGCTGTGGGTTTATCATATATGACCTTTATTATATTGAGATATGATCCCTCTATTCCCACTTTGCTCAATTAGCAGATTTTTCTAAGCCATGTGGACAAATAAGCCCCTAAGGATCTTTCATAATTTTGTTTTTTTCATTTAGCACCATACCATAAATAAACTGTACTCCTAAGGTGAAGTATAGACAGCCTTCCATTGCTTCATTCCAACTCTCTGAGGTGAGCCATCTTGAATAGTTTAGGACAATTAGTTGATCACACATTTCTTAATTGATGAAAAAAATGTTAATAGTATCTTCAAAATCCCTCACTCCCTAGCTACCAGTGGAGCATGCATGGAACAGATGCCAAAAAGACAGCTTGGAAACTTCCAGAGGGTTGGAAACAGAAATTACTATTAGTCCCTCTACCTGCTGCATCCAGGGTTGGCACCACAAGCAGCCACTGTGCTTGCCAAGAGGCTCAGGTGGCACTCTGAAGGGACTGCTCACTTCTAACTCCATGCAGTGGTTTATATTCTCTTAGAATTCCAAGACAGAAATAGAGACCGAGTACATGGATATTTAACCCCTAACTAGGGAAAAAAATGATTATTTCAAAGAAATGTTATCTTTTCATAATTTACTGCAACGTTTATACTCCAGGTTGGGCATTGGTCCAAAGGGTTCTTGCAAAGTATTGTGCATACTGACCACATTCTTCTAATAGATCTGGCTGAATGCTTCCTCTGCCTTAAACAAAGTGAGGGTGATGGGATGTCCCAGGTACAGCCATGACTGTTGAATCCGCAGCCATTTTCAGAGCTGCCACACCCCACCTCACCCCAGTTCTGAGCCCTGACCTCTGCAGGTCCTTCACCCTCTTGCTTGTTCTGGCCACTCTGCCCTGCTAAAGTCCTACTCTTTTTCTCATTTTCTCACCCTATCTTCTCTCCTCTAAACTGTCTTCCCCTACTTTGCTTTAGGTCGACATTGAATTTTTCCCTCAGTTCACCTTCCATAAACACTTCAATATGAGTCTGTATCCTAAAGTCTGACTTTGCAGGCAAACTTCCAAAGGCAGCAAAACAACCACTTTGTACACCTCAATTTTAATACCTGTGATATTGCATTTGGATTATCTATCTGTGTGTCAGTCTCACCCACTGGATTCTGAGCTCCCCAAAAGTGGACGCCAGGTCATATTTATCACCGTCCTCCTAATGGTGGCACAGGGTCTGATAACAGAGGATGAACCAATAGTGGTTAAACAAATGTCAAAAAAAAAAAGTCCTTCTTTGAAAAAAAAGAAGTTTCTGTGCTTAATAGAGGCCCCCACAGTTTTGGAAGTGTTTTATTTTCTTTAGTTTTTAGTAGAATGTGGGCTCTGGGGTTAAATCCTGACCCCTTCTCACTTTGTAATTATTTTACTTTTGCAACTTAATTAGGCATTGTAAAATATGACCACTAATAATGACCTCCTTGGGGAGTTATTGCAAGAAATAAATGAGATAATGAGTGAAAGGGTCTCATCCCAGTGAGTCGTAGAAACTGAACTCAATATCAGTTATTACCATAATTGGTATAATTAATAATCAGGTTAAGCCTCTTAATTATGTCTAAGGTGCATTAGGCTCACAGAGGCCTTTGGGTGATTGCTTTTCCCTCTTCCACCTGGAGTGACAAAACCTGACCCTTTTACAAATACACAATGTTCTGCCCTTCTAGGCCTTCAGTTAATTCTTTCTTGATTGTCACAATGTAAATTCTTTCTTGATTATCACAATAGAAGACTTAGCACTTGAACCGGCATTCAGGGCTCCAGGTTTGGCTTTGGGGTGCTCTCATGACAACTCGGAATAGTCAAGAATTGAAATCAGGATGAAACATGAGCTGGAGAATGGTCGTGGTATGGTTTCCGGGACCAAAGAAAAAGGCAAAAAAAAAAAAAAAAAAAGGAGCACATGAGGAGCGCAGCGAGCCTGGTCTTGACCCTGACCTGGGGTAGCTTCTGGACTCTCCAGCTAGATACCTGGTCCCTACGAACAGAAAGCCCTAGTGGAAAGTCAGTGTCCCAGAGGGGCAGGGTTTTTGTGTTTTTGTTTTGTTTTTTAATTTTATTGAAAGTTATTGAACATACTTACAGTGAGTTAATTCGAAGTATTCCCATATATCACCCAGATTTTAAAATTCTCAAGATTTTGTTACATACTTTTTTTATATTCTTTTTGCATTTCTTTTATCATATGCACTGAAGTATTTTAAAGCACAGACACGCCATTTCACCTCTAAGTATTTCACGAAAAGCGTCTAGAACATAGAGCATTTTCTTACAAATCACATTATCGTAACTAAGTACAATCGGCAACATTCCTCATCCCATTTAATACTCAGTCCATATTCACGTTTCCTAAATTATATTAAAATGTACTTTTCTGGTTGCTTTGTTCATATCAGGATGAGAACAAGGCCCGTCATTATATTTTGTTGAAGTATCCCTCATAATTTTTTTTCCATGTCATAGGTTTATTGCACACTCTGTGAGTTGCTTCTTAGAATGAAAGTTGGGTCTGGAGGCTTGATTGGATTTGTGTTTTGTTTTAAAAGAATAAGTGATAGATTACATTAAGACACATATATGTCTATTTATGTCACTTTTAGTGAGGCTGAAATGATCAGTAAGTTCAGGTTATGACTGCCTGATGATTCCGTTATAAAATTTTCATCTAAGGGTTTCATCCATTGGTAATTGCCTAAATTAATGTCTTTATTTGAGAGTGCCAAATGGTGATATCTGAATTTTATCTAATTTCCTCCATTTACTAGCTAGTTTTTTTCCTACAAAAAATAACTTGTTCTCATCAATCACTATTCAGTGACATCAAAATATAGTTTGTATAAAAAAGGCAGAAGACATTCTTAATTTTATTTCCTTTAAAAAATTATTATTTTTAGAGAAAGAAGTTGATGTCCTAGTAAATTTTAATGGTATCCAATGAGTTCCCTCCTTCCCTCCCTCCCTTCCTTCCTTCCTGTCTTTTTTCTTAGTAACACTATAGGTTTCATTATAGTCAATGTGTTTAATTAGTGGTATTTATTAGTTTTATTAATATTATTATCACCACTACTATTTTTATTGCTAATATGCTTAAATTTCTCACTTTTGACCCAAAAGTAACACATCATTCTTGTGCCTGGGTTCTTCTGAAATGACCTATTAGTTTTTAAGAACTTTCTTGCATTTTGTATAAGAAGTCTCAGACTCACCTTGGATATTTCCTGCTTGAGACTTGAAATCAATCATTCCCCAATGATCACTGGCTCTTTTTAGTGGAGCGTATTAGGTAGAGAACATAATCTGTGTGCTAGGTGTTCTTTTGGCTATTAGATGGTCATAGCTGCTAGGCTTTTCCAATAGGCAGAGCTAGGATGTGGTATTAAAAACGATGACAACAAAAGGCATAGAAAATAAAAAACAGAGCCTACAATGATATTTTCAGATTTAGGTTTAACATGACAAAATTTTATTTATAGAATTTGATTCTATATTTGTATTTATTTTTTGTACACTGAGACTATTCACCCTATTAACATAATTTTATGTGAATTTTTGTAGTGGATGTACACACATACATAGGCATATGGTCTCAGTATAATAGCAGCAATATTAATAGGAATAGTAGACTATTGAATGCTGTTGTGGATTACTTGACAGTCCTATTAGATTGCATTTCACTACGGATAAATAGCAAAATTATTGTAATTTAAAATCACTTCAAATAATTTTTTTTCCTCTTGGTGGTTAAGTCACCATGTTTACCTTAGAGTCCTATTTTCAATTTTTAGATGCTGGTTTGTTTTACATTCCCATTTATTATCATTTTATTTTGCAATACGTAAAACATGTATATGTTTCCAAATTCAAAACTGCAACAAGATGTATTTAGCAAGTTTGCATTCCTTCTTTGTCAGAATATTAGATTTTTAATTCATATTTTAGTTTGAAATGGAGAACTTCATGGACTCTATCTACATAATTCGATATTAAGGAATGGGAAAATATTTCTTTTTAATCATTATATTATGAGTACTTCATACAGCTTAAACAATAAAAAAGCTTCTTTTAATTTGTTGTTTAACCTGTCCTCACATTGAAATGCATCATTTGTGAGATGCTTTTAGCAAATATTACTTACATGCACTGTTTTAATTGTGGTAGAAAAACACATAACATGAGATCTACCCCTTTAAGTTTTTAGGTGTACTTTCTGCACAGCATTGTTAACTGTAGGCATACTGCTGCAAGCAGGTCTCTAGAACTTTTTCATCTTACGTAGCTGAAACTTTATGTCCATTGAGTAGCAATACCCCGTAGTTTAAAACTCCTGGATCCTAATTTATGCACTTTCCCCCTCATAACCCAGCATGGTTAGCTCCATGTGGAATGTCGACACCTGCTCCTTCATCACCTGTTATGAAGAGTTTGTTCAGGACCTGTAATAAAATGTGCCCACAAAAGCTAGTTATCACTATTATTGTTATATCTAGCCCTATGCTAAGTCTAAATGAAATACATAAAAAAGTAAACATTTCTAACATAGTGTGTACCAAAGAATTGATATTGATATTGATAATATAATAACTTATATTACATTGATATATAGAAAAGCATTGGTATTATTTAAAGTGGACTTGAACTGAGTGTAAATATCTGCCCAGCACCGAGCTAGGTGCTTTTCCTGTGTTCGCTCATTTAAACTCACAGTCACCCTACTTGGGAGAATTTAATATTCTTACCCCCATTTTACAAATGAGGTCCCTGAACCTCCAGCAGCCTAGTTAGTAGCTAGTCTACAGCCACCCTAGTTAGTAGCGGGTCTACGAGCTCACCCAAATCTACTTGACGGGAACCATACACTGTTTCCTCTGGTCTTACAATTGAAATTCAGAGAAACTAATCTCTTAGACCACAAAAGTAGAGAGTAACAGTCTGAATTTGATTTCAGTCTGTACTGTTCCAAGTCTGTACTATATCTATTCCATCATGATGTTTCTATTTGCAATCTTGCAACAGAGAAAAGATTAAACATTAATAGCAACTTGCATTATTTATAATCTAGTGTAGAATGCATGAATCGAATCAGAAAGACCATTGCCACAAACTAAAAGTTTTTACTGACTTATTCAACACATAAATGTGAGCACGTATTACTTAACAGGTTCCTTTCTTAGCCCTTAGAAAACAGTTATATGTTAGTGGGAAGACAGATTTTGAACAAATATTAATTTAATGTCAGAGAAAGGCCCATACGCTGAAGGAAAAATAGAGTAAGGGGCTGAGAATGACTGGGATGTGGGGGGCTGTTTTAGGAAACAGGGTTCAGGAAGAGCTCTTTGAAAATGTGGCATCTGAGCTGAGACCTGGATGAAATGAGGAGACCAGTCTTTAGGGAGGGGAAATGTACGGACAAAGACAAATGAGGCAAGCTCGGTGTGCATCCACAAACCCTAAGGTAACCCCCATAACCCTCGCCTTCCTGGTGTCTATGACTGTGTGTAGTCCTTCCTATTGAGTGTGCACATGACCTGTGACTCAATTCCCACAAATGAGGATGGCAAAGCTTGTGAGATGTCACTTCCTTGTTTAAGTTACATTTTATGACTAAGTTACATGGAGGGATGTAACTCCCATGTTTGCACTATGTTATATAAGACGCTGTTTTAGCAAACCAGAGTGAGAGACTCCCCCTTGCTGTCTTTGGAGAAGCGAGCTTCTGTATGGTAGCTGTCCACAGAGAGGGACACTTAGCAAAGAACTTGGAGATATTTTTAAGAGCTGCAGGCTTCAGTCCTATAACCTCATAGAGCAGAACTCTGCCAATAGCCACATGAGGAAGAAGGTCCCAGAGCCCAGGAGACCATAAGCAGAGGACCTAGACACGCCTTGCCTGGACTCCTGACTCATGGAAACTGTGAGATAATAAATGTGTGTTGTTTCAAGCTGCTAAAATATCAGTAGTCTTTTACAAATCAATACAAAATCAATATAGTGTGTTATAGAGACAGCAGCAATGGAAGATTTGCTGGAGAGAGGGTGGCAGCGGGCGAGCAGGAGAGAAGGGGATAGCTAGGGATCAGGTGGTGAGAGCAGCGCTAATGGAATTAGGGTCCACTGCCCACGCCCCCCTCTGAACTACCGGTCCTCCATGTCTATAAAATTGAAAGCAAGAAGTAGGAGATGTTTATAACAACTTGACATTCCACCACATTTAAGCAGTGATTGGTGGACAAATCTTATTCAACAGAACATGGTCAAGCACAGACATTGTTTAATTTATTTGGTCAGTCCCATGTTGTAGGAGATACATACTGACATTGATCTGCAGAGTTGAAGGGGAGGACTGGTTCTTCTCCAGAGATAATGTTCAAAGCGCCGACTTGAAGCTTTACAGGGGATGATAAAAATTTTAGATTTTTATGCACTGTGTTGTACAGCTGAAACTAATTTAAAAATGTTTATTTCACAATAAAAAAATGGAGTTTTATTCTGATAGCTTTAGACGCTATTAGAGTTTTTTCAGCAGAGGACATATGTGATCTAATTTACTTTGCTGGTTTAATCCTTCTAGTTCTCACAAATGTTCTAGGGAGGACATTATGACAATACTCTGCTAGGTAAAGAAGATAACTTAGACCATTGGATACTGGGGAGTGGTGGAGATATGTTTGAAAACAGAACCAATATGTATTACTGATAGACTAAACCTGGGGTATGAGTGAAGGCAGGGGAAAAGGGCAGAAAAGTAGATTTAGTAAGGATGTATGCACAGAAACAAAGGGGAACCCTCTTTCCTTCATAATATGTACATAATATTGGAGTGGAGGGGAGCTATTTCCTATTTATCATGTTTTATATGATTTGGTAACTTTCTACTTCACTTCTTAGGCAGGAGATTGTGGGAGGAAAAATTGTAAGGGGATCCCCAAGATTTCTTGCCCCTTGGTGTACATGCTCTGTACAATCTTTAAGGCTAGATACAGGGTGCCAAAATAATGTATACAAGTGGACACTTTGGTCAACATTACTCAAGCAGTAGTTCGCCTTAAACATAAGTGTCTGGACACTGATGGTAACCATTTTGAGCACCTCTTGTAATTGCAGAAGTCAAATGTGACATGTACTCATCTTTTGTTATTGGTGTATCTTGAGTATTACAATTTTAATATAGCTTTACTTTCTTAAAATATATATACATTTTTTGGCACCCTCTATATATGATGGAACTCACTCTTGTGATAATGTTATATAACAGAATTGACTAGAAGAAAGAGATATTTTGGATGGATATCAGAGAGGTACAGGAGCCAACTGAAGGAGGTTTTAATGGCTAAAGCTGGAACAATTTGAGTAACTAACCACATAAATAAATATTGGATCGTAACCCAAAGTGTTAAATAAATAACCACGAGTCCATTCTGATATAAATAAACAACTGAACAAATAAATAAATAGGAGAGAAGAGACAAATACATCCTGTGCATAAGATTTCCAAGTAACTTACATCAATACTCTGCATTTAAGGAGGTAAAGTATAACTCGACTTCCTTTAAATGTACATTGAACATTGTGACTTACTTCCAAAGAGAACAGGATGGAAAGATGGGGGAGTAACTTTACTGGCAATAACTACCTCAAGCCAGGTGACCAAAGTTAATACAGTAGTGATAAATCATATTGCTAGTGTGTGCCCTTGATAGAATGTGATGCGAATGGCTCTTTATTGCTGTAATCTTCTGCATAGAACCACATTACCCCAGTCTAATGAGAAAAACATCAGCCAAATCCTAACTGAGGGACATTATACAAAATACCTGACTGATAATCCTTAGGGTCATTAAGGTCATCACAAACGTGGAAATCTGACAAACTTATAGCCAAGAGGAAATTGAGAAGATTAAATGTAATGTGTGGCATACTGATTGGGATTTGGGAACAGAAAAAAGATGTTAGAGAAGAGCTGAGGAAGTCTGATTAAATATGGAGTTTAGTTAATAACAGTATATCAACTTGGTTTATTAATTGGTACAAATATACCCTACTAACAAAATATGTTAATAAGTGTTCAGTGTGTGGTAAATGGAAACTTTCCATATTATCTTCACAATAATTCTATAAATCCAAAATTCTTCTTAAATAAAAAGCTTATTAAAAACCTAGGTCTAGAGGTCAGAGACAGAGAAGTGAGAGATTCAAAACAGAAGACATAGCTGATATACTGCTGTTGACTTGAAAACGGAGGGCATATGTGTCAAGGAATGATGGTGACCTCTAGGAAATGAGTGTAGCCCTAGCTGGGCTACAAGAAAACAGGAACCTCGGTCTTACAACCACAAGGAACTGAATTCTTCCAAGAGTGAGGTTACAAGTGGGTTTTCCCCCAGAGCTTCCAGATAAGAACTCAGGGTGCCCAACACTTTGATTTCAGCCTGATGACACTGAGGAGAACTGACATACAGAATTTGAATTAATAAATAGTTGTTGTTTTAAACCTCTAAGTTTGTGGTCATTTGATATGCAGCAATAGGAAACTACAACAGAGATAGAATGAGAAACACACCCATTTTCTTTCTACTCATACATACCATATGTGGACTTCTTGCTTTGGTGAGTGTGAGAGAAGAAAGCAGGTAAGCCTGTCTTAGTTCATTTTACACTGTTTTGGGTCAGTGTTGTGATAAAAGGGCAAATTCTGTTTGTTTGTTTGTTTATTGTTTGTTTGTCCTTGGTGTGGTGAGCTAGTCATGGCTGGGTCTGCCCCTACAAGGTCATGTCTACAATTGTGGGGGTGATGTTAGAATGAAGGAGAAATTCTGAATATGAGAAAGCAGTGACAAGCCATGTTTTTCTCCATATCTACTTATTTTAGAGATAAGCTGATACTTTGATTAGAATTTTTATGGCTGCCATATTTTAATTCTCAGGTTTTATTTCAGAAGTAACAGAGGGTAAGACAGAATTGTTTACTGAGATGTTGTTTTGGAGAAGTCAAAAAGAAAGACAGAGAAAAAACTTCTTTTAAAAAAAGAGTATTATTGTCATGATAACTATTAAGGAAAGTGGGGTCAGGTCATTGGGGACCATGAACAACAGCATGAAGCATTTTGATTTAATGAAATAGAACCTTTTCCTTGAAAAGGGTGTGACATGTTGAGAGTGAGGTTTCAAACCGATTAGCTTTACATCTATGCAGTTGAGGGAGAAGGTAGGGATAGAGTGTGTGGAAACAATTATGCCTATGCAAATATGATATAAAATGACTTACCTTTGAGCTTCATATAAAAACTGATCTTGGCTCAAACTGGGACGTGCATAATAGGCAAGAAGAAAGAATGGTGTGAAACATAAAACTGACTCCTTAAGAGCTTGACACAGACACATGTGCTGACGAAAGTTGAATTTTTGCCAACAAGCTTATAAAAAATAAAATGTCATCTTATGACTCTTAGCACTTGCAGCTGTATTTGTATTTCCATTTGCAGTGAAATGATTTTTGAAGAATTTTTCTTAATCGTTAAATTTGGCAAAATATAATATCTAAGTGTCGTTTAGAGGTCTCAAGTTATTAAACGTGGTGGTCACATAATCCTTCAAAAAGGCTCCTTTATCTTGACTATCTGGCTCTTTTCGCCTGATGTGTGAAAATCGGCCTAATATATTAAACAGTGTGAATTTTTAATCACTCTAAGACATGAAGCTCCACTGGTGAAATTTTGGACTCTGACACTTAAAAGCTAATAAGGAAAATACTGTTCTACATTTGCTTTCTTACAGTACTCAAACATTTTAGATGCCATTTCAGTCATGGATATCCCTCTAGGGCCATGGTCACTCAGATGTGTGGCAGTATTGCCAACACAAATCTAATTAGTATCAGCAGTCAGATTCCAGGTTCAAGTTAAATGATGGGTGGAGGTTGATAGGCCAGGGAAATCAAAACATTACCCAGCTCCAACCAAAAAATTAGGCCTCCAAGTCTCACGGCTGCCTCTGTGCCCTACGCAATACAGTGTGATGCTGCTCACACGTCCCCCTGAGGAATGCTGGCATCTTCCAGTATGCTTGATTCTCTTTCCAGTATCCTTGAGTCCCTTTCGCTGTGAACACCAGGTTTCCAAAAACATCTCAGGGCTGGAAAAGCAACGGACTTCTATCTAACATGTAACCTGCAGACAATATAGGATAACAGTTAGGAGGGTAAAATATAGCATTAGATTTTCAGATTTTGAATCTTGCTTCCACCATGTAATACCTCTATGACCTTAGATCATGTCAGTTTGCTTCTTGAGGCCTCATTTTTCTTATCTGTTAATTGGGGGAAGTAAAACAGCAGTATCCTCTATCTCAACAAGCTATTCTTGGTAATTTAATGCATAACCGGATAATCTATATCAGAGTTCTCCAGAGAAACAGAACCAGTAGGATATGTAGATCTAGAACCCAGCTTATTATAAGGGATCAGGTCACACAATTATGGAGGCTGACAAGTCCCAAGATCTGGAGGGTGAGGCAGACAATAGGAGACACAAGAGAGCCAATGGTTTATTCCCAGTGGGGGCCTGAAGGCCTGAGAACCAGGAGACCTTAGGGTGTGGTTCCTGCTTGAAGGTCCGCAAGCTTATGACCCAGGAAGAGCCAATGTCTCAGTGTGGGTCCAAAAGCAGGAAAATGCTGATGGCCCAGTTCAAAGGCAGGCAGGCAGGAAGAATTCTTTGTTTCTCCATCTTTGTTCTATTTGGTTTGCAACTGATGACATGAGGCCCACTCCATCAGGGAGGGCAATCTACTTTATTGATTTAAATGTGAAACTTATCTAAAAACAACCTCACAGGAACACCCAGAATAATGTTTGACTAAATATCTGGGCACCCTGTGCCCCACCAAATTGACAAATAACATTGAACATCGCAGTCTATATAAAGCACACAC
Organism: Hipposideros armiger; assembly: GCF_001890085.2. Classification (NCBI taxonomy): domain Eukaryota; kingdom Metazoa; phylum Chordata; class Mammalia; order Chiroptera; family Hipposideridae; genus Hipposideros; species Hipposideros armiger. Next base: position 1,369,510 of record NW_017731567.1, on the reverse strand, counting down.
GTTCTATTGCTGGGAAATGCATAATACTGATAATCATTCTTTTTTTCATTAACTATTAATGATACTACATAATTTATTTCTAATATTTTGCAGGTGAGCAGTCAGTGTCACATTTTGTAGTTGAGAAATACAGAGGATAAATAGCTTTTCTAAGAACACACAGCTACTATGTTGCAGAGTCGGAATTCAGAAATTTCTGGCTACAAAACCCGCTTTCTTATAATTAAGTTGCATTCCCTGTCTTTCTTTTTAAATAAAGAACCGAGAAGGCAAAAACAAGAGCCCACAGGACTCCCTCTAAGTCCCAGAGGTTGCAGTGCATTCCTATGCCAGTGCGCACGTTTATATATAACCATGTGTGAAATATCTATGCCATTTTTCTGCAAAGTTGAGTAGGTGGCATGTATTTCAACAGCTCATCTCCACCGAATGAGAGCTATAATATATAGTTAAAGATGATGTCAGCCTTTCTAAATATAATTTTCAACTGTGCTGGGAAAAATATAAACTGCAGCACTGTAATAATCAACATATAAATAGCTCCCACATCTTTGCCATGCAAATTTGGATGATATTATGGAAGAAGACTATCAGAAGGGGCCTTCTGTTACCACGGTTTCTGCTAACCAGTGAGCAGCTGGGAATGATGACATTTTTAGTTAAAGCCAGTTTGGAAAGGCTTTTATCCCATGGAGATAAGCTAAAGCCTCAAAATAAAACAATCCCAAACTGCCAATGTTTGATTGGTTTGAAGCTGGAATGGTGATATTAGATGCCTGGATTTCTCAGTTTCAGAGAAAAAAATACATATCTTTCCCATTGCCCTTTGACTGCTGACAAGCTGAAACTCTAGTTCTTTTTGTTGTGGGCATTTCCGCCACGTGGCAGGTTTCAGGACACTGACCCCTCACCTCCAGGATTGAGAATAATGCCTTACACAGCCTGAGCACCTGTGAGGCCTCGGGACAGACAGTCCCTCTGCTGGGTGCACCAAACACCATGACCCTGGAAAGAGTCAGGTACGCCCGTGATTTCATCACTACCAAACCCCACTGGGGTTCCTTTTGCAAAGGTGAAGAGATTCTAACACATCCCCGTCTCAGTTATAAAAGGACAGGACTCTGGGAGAATCATTCATTTTGGAGTGTTGCTAATCCCAGATAAAGATAGTAGGTATTTATACAGCAGAGGCCACCAATAGGTAGCTCTTGGCTATCTCCATCCTTGCAACAGATTTTTTTTTGGGGGGTGGGCCGCACAATGTTATACATATATTTTAACTCAGATACTTTGGGATGGGGCTGATGCCTCATACTGGTGCAGACTCTACACCCCCATATCGTCTTATATCCACTAGGCTCACACCTGTGTGTTACCTGCCTGGCTCCTTCAGGCATTTGAGTTTGGGTCTCTCCGATAATGGAACTTTTGCTACTGAACAGCATCACAGATGAGGTATTAATCAAATGACATGATCTGGATGTAGAACTTCTCATTTGATCAGGGAAGGCATAAACAGGGGTGCAGTGGAAGGAACCCCGCTTGGAAGAGCAAACATGTGAGGATCTTCTCTGTGGGGTGAATTTCAGCTCTGCCTCAGCTGTTTCAGTATGTTAGTCTCATGCATTGCAGAAGACCATGTTTGTTTGCTTTTTAAGTCAAACTCTCTTTTGCCTTGGTTTGAGCTCTATACCTCTAGATGACTTACTATCCCCCCGCCCCCCCCCACACACACACACACCTCCCATGGTAGATTTTCTTTTTTTAAATTTTTTTCAGAAATAACCACAATAATCCCACCTTTTACCATATGCACACCCCTTTTGAAATGCAACTTTGCCACTCCTCCTATTGTGACACTGCTCTTTCTCCACCTCTTAAATCTGGACATGGCTGTGTGACTCACTTTGGCCAATAGGACATTAGAAATTTTAACAAGCAGAGACAATGCAGTCATGTAGAGGGGCCCTGGCCAAAAGCCTACAGAGGACTAGACATGTGAGTGAAGCCACTGAAGACCATCTTGTGCCAGATATCAGCTGACTACAGAAATCCGCTAAATTAACTCACACCAGAAGAGCTACTTTAGACCCACAAAATCCTGAGATAGAAGCGATCTTTGTTGTTCTGAGCCATTAATTTTTGGAGTGATTTGTTATGCAGCAAAAGTTAACTGACACATACAAAATAGTATCAATAATACCTGTATTGCAGTCATCATAAATAATATGTATAAGTGACTAACCCAGAGGAAGTTCCCCATAAATGAGATCTATATTATTTGTTAGTTGTCAATCTGAGTGAGCTCCTGAGTCCTTAAGGTTAACACAGCTTGAGTCCTGCTTTTATTTTCCTGTTCTTGAAAATCAGTCTTGACTCTTGATAGTTCTTGATTCTGATAACTTGGTTTTAGTGTTGCTCAAAATGACAGTATAGCCCCTCAGCCCCCTTTTATAAATGCATCTCCATCATAGAAGCTCAGAGAAAAAGCCTCAAATCCCTGCCTTGACCTCCTGGAAATCAAATTAACAATCAACGACAGAGTTAAGCAGCAGTGATTCTCATCAAGTCAGATACTGAAACTCAATCCTGAGTGTTGAGGCTCAATAAATTAATTTATTGTAGTTGAAGAAACCCTGGGAGAGTGTCTATTTTATTCAAGCTATGCATGGTTGCTGCTGTGCATAAAGTTAGAAGAATGTGCATAATCCTTACCCACCAAGTTGTCAGACGTTACTGGGGCCGGGTTATGAAAATGTAGCTATTCTATAGAACAAATTACATAAGATGCTCTAATAGAGCATCCAAACACATCACAGTAATAAAACAGGAGATTAAGATCAAGGTAAGGGATCTTACCACGGTAAAGACAGGACTGAGTACATGTCTCAAGTACGTGAAGCACAACACTTTTAGGTTCATTTTTTAAAAAAGATCTAAATCAAACTGGCTCAACAAACAAAAACAGAAACATAAAACAAAGTCTGTGTTTCACACCAGAAGAATCTAGGGTAGCTGTGACTTCGAAGGATGGCCAAATCCACAGTCTCCAAGGCGTTATCAGGACTCCCTGTTCCTCGGCTCTCTCTCTATGCTGGCTCCATCCCTTCTCAGGTAGAATGGTTTCTTGCAACATAACGAATCCCAACTCCAAGTTTATAACAAAGTAGTTCTTTCTTAAGAATTCAAATCAAAAGTCTGACTTTCATTAGCCTAAATTTGGTTATATATTCACCCATGATTCAGTCACTAAAAATGAGAATTGTGTCAGTCCATCCAAGTCCCAGACTCAGAGTGCTAGTGGGGAAGATGAGCTTACCAGAAGAAGGGTGGACCCTCAACTTCTAAAGTGACAGCTATTCACGTTGGCACAGTACAGTTGTTACTTTTGGACAGCAGTTGGGTGGTCGAGTTAGGCAAAGGAGCAGGTAGGAATGCTTTCCTTGTTAGTTCAATGGTTTGACAATTTCAATTAGAAAGGAATATAACTTGATTGTTTTTCTTTGTATCCAACTTCATTCAAGAAATTAAGGCAGCCATCTTGCTGTGTTTGGTTTTGTTTCAGAGAGGGAAAAGCAGATTTGCAGGACCACTGTATGTGTTTTTAATCCTGGGCATTATATTTCAATAGTGCATTTCTCTCATTTCCCCAAACAAAGACCTGACAATCCCTGGAGTCTTAGCACCTCAGTGGTTACACCTACTCAATTATGTATTTGGCTCACTTGCAGAATGAAGTAATCAGATGAAACCTGGTACAGATTGGCTTAAAGTAGAACAAATATGAGTGAACTCATCCAACAACATGCCTGAGGGGGGAAAATTATCTTCTTACTTTCATTGCTAACTCAGAAAGAGCCAGAAAGTGAATACTGCCATGTCATAGTCCACAACAGGATAGGAGTTGGGAATATAAACAACCTTTGGTTGAAGCAGAATTCAGAAGGTAAAAACTCGACATGACTGGAGGCAGGACCCAAGACTAAAGCAGAATGCAGAGGAAGACAAGAAGCCAGGAAGGACCCAGAAATGCAGCAATCAATTGTCCCAGATGCTCACACAAGTGCTCGGAGTCTAGGCAAGGTTCAGAAGACTCCATAGAACTGAGATCAAAAGACCTCACCAATGAGGCAGATTCCAAAATGAGAATGTTCGGGGCCCAGGCAACCACATGTTTTGTTGTGGTTTTTGTTTTGGTGCCGAACTCACAAGTTGGATTAGACTTAACATAAGAGTGGGTGAGCTGACTTAGAGAGAGGTGAACAACAGAGATGGAATATAGTAGAAATATGCCCCTGCCCACTGCCATCGACCCCATCCTCCACATCCCCCCCCACACACAAACCCCACCCCCAACCCAGACATACACACCCAACTCTCCAGGTCAATTTCTACCCATTCTTCAAAACTCAGCTGAGCCATCACATTCTCCAAGAAGGCTTCCATGGCTAACTCCATCTAATTATGAATTCCCATGGTATTATCCCATCATATTATTTACCAATTGTGTTTTATTTCCCTGTTCATCTATCTCTTCCCCAAAGCCAGGGACCATGCATGAGTCAATCACCATTGCATCTCCAGAAACTAGAATAGTGCTCATTCAGTGTTGTTCTTTTTGATTTTAGTAAATGATCAAGTTTTAGCTGAGTTCACCTCATGTAGTAACATCAGAGCAATATCCACTTGTGCAATGACTAAAAAAAGAGTACAGTGCCATTTTCCCCAGACTTTTCCTAATGAAACTTATATCCTTGAAACCTTAGACAAAGATTCCAAAATATTTTAATATATGTACTTATATTATTTATGGGAGACATTTTAAGAAATAAACTAAGTATAAATTATATAGCAATAATTAAATACATCCTTTTGTATTTGGTAGTTCTTCTCTAGGTAAGATGACAGAATAGTTTTCCAGGAATGATCTCTTTCTTGTTTGTAAACAAATTATGAAAAGACAGAATATTATGACATTAAACAAATCACCTCACTTCATCTATAACATAAGAGGATCCATTCATCTATTTTACATATTATTGGTGAGCTCAGCTTACATTTCCAAATTTTTTCTGTAGTCACACTAGAGTCTTCCAAAGGAATATTCAAAATAAACATGTCTTTCTCAGCTGCAGTGATTCACACATATTAATGTGCAGTGAGAACACTTGGCTGTGAATGAAGATTGCTGGGTTTTCATCCTAGTGATTCTGAATCACTAGGTGGGTTGTGGAATGTGCCCAGAAATCTGAATTTTTAAAAAGCATTCCAGGTGATATTAATTCAGGTTGTCTGTTACAAACCATACCTTGACAACCACTTTGTTTCATTTATTCTTACACTCTTTATATGCATCTCTTCTCTCCCCTATCCTTTAAGTCTATCAAACATTATGAATATAATGGCAGGGGCTTAATTCTCAAGAGATATTGACTCAAAAGGAGGAATGCATGAGTTAGAGAATTAATGAACGTATGAATGAAAAATGATAAATGAATGAACAAATATAAGTCTTTCCAAGGAGCACTTATGGTTGTTTTGCTGTCACTCCATATATGTAGGGACTGTCCAGCCTCAGGTCTAGCTCTGTCACAGGCTTGCTGAAGAAAAGTCCCAGCTGAGAGTGGTGTTAATAAGTCCAGGAGGGAAGAAGACATGATTGGGAAACAGGCAAAAGAGGGACCCGTAGGAGATTATCAGCAGAGGCTGACATCCTCACGCGTAATAGGCAAGACCTGCCATTCAGAATGAGCCCTTGGGAGACACCTGGTTTTTTGCCTCAGCCAATTTAGTTTACAGTTAAAAAAAGTTACTGGCCATAAAAGGAATTATTTTCTGGGCTGAACTGGTTCAATGTAAATGGTAAGGCTAGTTGGGTGAGCTTCTTGTTAACTGGAGTGGCCTGGAACCATGGCATGGAAACAGAACACAAGTAATAATAATGACTATACAACTAAGTCAGTCTTTAAAAGTATTGGCATCAAAACAAAGAGTCATAAATACTTCGATGTTACAGATGTTATAGCATTAAAAAGAAGTGGTGGTACTAGGACCTTTGCACTTAGGAATGATACTTCCTGCTGACCTGTCCCTTGGGAGTATGGGTGTGACTAGAAGCTTCTGTGGTTCCACCCCCAAGCAATCTTAGACTCATTTTCACTGGTTGTTAACGGTTGAGTTACAGTGCCTAATGGGACTTGATCCAAGAGGCTACCTCCTTTGTCCCCTGCTGTCACAAGGTTTACCTTCAACTTGGCTCTCCCTGACAGTGGAAGTCGGTTGATTTTAGCAAGTGGCCTTTATTTTTTCCCACCGGTGTGGAAGCCACTTGGCTTTTTTGCCGCTGACCTCTGAGCTTAGTTTTTATCCTCTCCCTTTGGCATGATTTCTATCCATTTCTTCTTCCACCAAAGTGACAAATTCAGATCTTCTGAACAAAACTAAGGACACTCCAGTCTAATTATGCTTGGTCTAGACACTTCAGGAGTATCTTTGACCCTCTATTTGCCTCATTCTTGTAATAAGGCTTGATTCTTAAAGTCGTTTCTTACATTCCATCCCCACTATTTCCACCATAGTGCTGGTTTGTATTACATTAAGCAAGTATAGTAACTTCCTAATTGGTCTGCCTGGCTTCTTCCCACACCCATGCACCCCTGTCCCCAATGCTAGAATACACTTTTTAAAACATTGCTTACTCTTGTCAGCATGGTCTTTGGAAATTTTCAGGTGAATTCTACCATGCTCTACTAAGTTGACTTTGACCAGCATTTACTGAGCATCCATTACATTCCAGACAGTATTCTGGGGAACATGAGAGATAAGCAGACAGATTATGGAGCCAGCAGAAGAAACATACTCATAAAGAGATGAGTAATGTGCAGTGGCTAAATAGAATGGCAGGCATAGACCCAGAGGTGAAGGAAGGGCTTCCAGAAGGAGAGACACTGAGATACATCTGAAAGGATGAATGGGAGATGGCAGAAGGAAGGAAATGAGGACACTTGAGCAGTGGGTACAGTGTGAACAAAGGCATGGAGGAGAGAGTGGACAGAGTTCTGGAGGTAGTTTGAGGCTGGAGTAGATATTTCAGTGCTAGGCAGGGATGGGCAAGACATATAACCAGAGAAGGGTCAGATCATGGAAGAGTCTTTCTGTCAGGCTAAGGAGGGGAACCTGAGCATAATCTGAAGCTAGTCCTTACCAAGTAGTTCCCACCTTAGTTCTCACATTCATAGGATGGGTGGCAAAGGGTGAGGTATGTGCGTGTGATGATATTCATTAAGGGAAGATGGTATGTAAAGTCATAAGGTAAATGTGACTTTTTTAACTGGTAAATAATTCACAATATGATTTTATGTTGCACTAAACATATATATGTAATATGTATTACAAAATTTGTTTGAATTTCTTTAAAAAAAATCCCAAAATTAGGCTTTCAGTAGGTTATGTTAGATTAGATCATATTATCATTTACTCTCTTGTGCTTTTAAGGATATGAAAAAGCTCAGAGATGTTGTAACCAGTGGTTCCAGTCAAAATTCTACTCTACTCAATTTCTGCTATCTGGGGTGAATGGAACTAATGGAGGTGCATAAGTAGAATTCAGGATTGTTCTTGACTTCATAGCAATGTAAGTTCTGTGTATGCAAATATGCACATTTTTCTGAAATTTTAATGTTTAAGCATCACAAATTTGTTTCTTCTTATAAACAGCCTTGATTATGGTTGTATTTTTATTCAACCATAATGCACCTCTTCACCCAAGTTGAAAGACCACTGGGAACAGAAACATTATCCTACCCTTCGAGCCCTAAACATAGCCTAGCATTGGCTCTTGCCAGACATGGTAGTGAATTTAATGTATAAATCATGGACTGTTTTCAGTTCAGTTCAGTATTCATCAACCTAGCAATATACTTTGCTGGATTTTGATGCTAGAAGATGGCTAGAATACAGTTCTAGACCTTGATGTGCTTGCTGGTTTCATTTAAGAAGACTTTAATAGATCCCATAATTTTACTGTGACATTCCCACTATTTTACATTATCTAGAAACTCTTTTTATAGGGTTCATAGTTTCTTCAAGAGTAAGGTGTAGATGATAACATTTGTAACAGAATGAAGCTGTGTACATTTAACAATAAATTATAGTAGAATCCTTCTAATGGAAATATTCATATATTGTAAAGTTATTAATGTCTTAAAGTACAAGTCTAACTTTTAAGTATACAACATAATGAGTCCATTACTGTGGTTTCATTTTAATTATCTTACTGATGTAGTCCAGATTAAATTATGGGAGATGTATGAATAAATATAATAGACATTGATTCTTACTGATTAACAACTAACATCTGTATTCTAAAGCATGCAAAAGCAGCAGATCCTGTATATTTTGTATTATTATGCCATACTTTGAGGAAAATATGCTTGGGCCCATATTTTAACCTAGAATGTTTTTAGGATGATTGAAATTGTTATTCTAATTCTGTCAGTAGAATAAATTACAATTGTAGTTTTTTTTTAACTTTTCAAAGCATACTCATGCTCATTACTTAATGGTATTTATAAGGATATTTATACCTAGCAAAAATGCTGTTTGATAAACATCATAAGGGTCATTTTGACTGACTGATGCTGATAGTAATAAATAAGGATATGAAGTAGCTGAGAACGAGAATAATATGCAATGAAATCACAAGGATACTAGAAGAGGAAGTGGACCTGTATGTCTCAGCAATCTACATTCAGAGAACCCTAAACATATCTAGCACCACTATCTCCAACTCTGCTGAATCTGAACTGCACTGCATGATACTGCTCTCTGTCCATCCTCAACCAATTCGATCTAACCAAGACATTCACCCATCAGCTAGCTTGAATAGGTGAGATGGGTCATTATGTCCCTTCTACCAAGAATTTCAGAGACTTGAAATTGGAGCACCAAGAGACAAGGGTTAAATAGTTCCTGAAGAATCTAGGGGGTGAGACTATCAGCTTACAGCCATGCGCACAGTCAGCGTGACAAAATGATCAGAAGTTCACATAAACAGAAAGAACTACAGAAACACCGAGGTGACCTCTGTGGAAGAGAAAAGCAATGGTAGCCTTTGCCAGTTGATTTCTCAAGTCCCCACCTCCCTTCTGTTTTCCCATTCTGGCAGAGCGGTTTCTTGCTCTGTAGGCTGATGCTGCCAATACTCACTTCTTCAGCCTCCTGTGTGGCTAGAGAGGTAGGCATGTGTCCCAATAATGGCCCAGAAACCCCCAGGGAAGATATGGGGGATTCTTGGAAAGATTTCATCCTGGTCTAAAAGAGATATGAGAAAAGAAACTGCTCTTCTTGCACTTGGCTGGTGTTGGGTAAAGATATTATGCCGTGAGCTGCAGCAGCCACCTTGTCACCCTGAAGTGACAAACCAAAGGACCACAGCCTACACACTGAAGATGGTAGAATGGAAGCAAGAAAAGAGCCTTGGTCTCTGGTGATTTTATTAAGTTTTAAAATAATCTATGTACAGCTGAGATGTCTTTCGATTTCTTGATATGTATGATAAAAGATCCCCTTTTTTTTCTACCCACAGTACTTGGGGCACATAATAGCTTAATAACAAGATGTATATTAATTCATAAGTCGCCTCATCTTTAAATCTCAAGTGAATCGCTCTCCATACAGCCCAACAGAACCTGTTTTCTGTGATTTGCTTTTCCTTCATTCTCACAAAAGAAATCTCTTAAAAAACAAAACAAAACTTCTTCACATGTGTTTCTACTCTTTCCAAACAGCACTGGCCTTGACATAGGCTTTTGTTGATGTATTTCTGAAGATAAGAGCTTTCAGTAAAATCACAACCGAGGTCACTTGTGACCCAAATGTAACCAGCAGACAGGTTAGCCATGTGGGCTTTTCTGGCTATTTCAAAAAATGGTTGGAAAATAGAGATGTCATTTCTTGATGAACTCTTCAATGCTCTGTAAGAAATGCTATAATAACCATGTGAAGAATAACTTCAATGCACGTGGCGGCAGGATTTAACCTACCATAAAACTGCAGCATAATACCCAATGAAAAAGGGTCCGCGTGTTCAAAGAAGGAGATCAGAATGGAACCTGAATCTATTCAATAATTATTTGAACTTTTTTGGCGGGGAAGTCATTTAATACTTATCCATTTAGATCCCTTTAAAAGGAAGCTTCTCCCCCAGAGCCTCTCTATTATGAGGGACCGTCTCCAGACTGCCAAGCCTATTGTCCACAGAGCAGAGCGTGCTTGGAAAAACCTGCCAGAAAGCAAGTTCTCACAAGCCTGGGGAGAGATTAAGTACCGCGATGTGTAGTTACTTCCAAAGATGCCTTTGCCTGTCCCGCTTCACCGCTGCTGTGAAGCCTGCAATCCTGGAAATGCGTTTTGAAGCAGGGAGTTTTCAAAGTGACAGGCTTAAAAAATACAATTCACCTTTTGCCCTTCCCCTCCCCCGCTGCAGGATACCAGGCCTCCTTAGAACGCAGTTTTGTAACTCTGAATGTGTGAAAGTATCTTAAATAAATAGGCGAAGCTCTCCTGGGCCACAGGTTTCCAGTAGTAAAAGTTGCTAGTCTAAGTTTCCTTTTTCAAATGCAGACGATTCCATGAGCATGTTTATGATTTAAACAACAACAGTCATTCAGATCTCCCAGTTATACACTCTGATCTCAATTTTCTTCTAAATTCAGAGAAATAATTAACAGCAGGCTTGAGCTGGCTCCAGAAATTCTTCTTCCCTAAGCTGTTGCTAACTCAGACAGAGAGGAAATCAAGGGGAATGAAATCCAGGGAAAAGGAAACCGGTCTCAACTGTGCCCGCACTTCACGGTCAGAAGGCGGTGGGCAGCTCCGCATGGCACAGACCGGAGGTACGAGTTCTCATTTTGCCTCTGATACTGGGCTGTTTTATGACACTGGTCACTTAGCCTGTGTTTCCTTATAGGTAAAATTCGTATGTTAGGCGCCATAATCTGTAATACCTCTTGAATTGTTGAGTTTTATTTCTCGATAAAATGTAATGAAATCATCTAAAGGGAGGGGGATAGAAAATTTAGAGGTCAGGAAACCTGAGATTCAAACCTACCTCCGATTTCCTCAGCTTTACATCTCTGGATACCAAAGTTAACTGCTCAGGGCCTCTGTTTCCCCATCTGCAAAGTGGAAGTGCTCACACCAATATCACAATTATGTTAGAGAGATGCAGGGACATAATGTACGGAATTATGTTTATCCACAAAGCATCACATAACAATCTTTGTAACCCAATATCCAGCGTAATTAGTGGTCTTTAAGAAGAAAAACATATAGAATATAATTAGTTTTAAAGAAAACAATATAAAATATAATTATGAATTACTGAGAAACAAAAACCAGCCAGCTGGAAGTGGTTTATTCAGTGTTTTATCTAACTTGCTGCTTGAAGCTGGAATGTCTAGTTTTTCATTGCTAACTTCCGATCTGCCCAATGAGAGGGACACGTGTGAAGGCATCATGGAGTCTAGTAGAACTGTGGCACCTTCAGCAGCACCACATGTCAACCCAAATAAATGTATAACCTAAATAAAGGTGTGATCACTAGGCAGATAGAGCTTTAACACAAGCCCCCAGCCCACTTTTCCAACATGGTGGCATGCCAAAACCCGTTGACAGAGACAATAAGAGACATTCTGGAACTCCCATTGTGATGGATTGTATACGTTTTTTACTTTCTAAGGTGTCCTAGTGCTCCTTTCAGCTACCAGATATCCAAAGGCAGTCTTAATTAATAGAGGTAGATGACGCCCCAGGTGATTTGATTTTATACTCCTTAGAATATATAAATTCTTTCCTCCAACCCAATCCCTTTTCTTGGAAATAAAGGAAATCCCTCCCTTCACACTCTTGAAGTTGTTTATGCATAAGTCATTATAGCACCCATTATATCATAACACAGCTGTGTGTTTATAGATATAAGGTTCCCATCAGGCTTTGACAGACCCTGTGTGAGCCTCCTCTGTATCAGAGTGTCCCTAGCAGGGCTTTTGACTGTGGTAGATGTTAAAAAAGGTTTGATGAAGGAATGAGTAAAATTCCAGCTAGAGTTGTTGTTGTTTTTGCAAAGTTCACATTCTTTAAAAGAGGAAATATTCCTTCTACAAGAGGTCTCACTTTGAGTTTCTAGCAATCTTTTCATATTAGTGTAAATGAATGTCAGATAATTTCCCAGGAGTCGCTGTGCATAGGGCGCATTGAGAACTGAGTAGCAAATTGGAGAAAGCAGCCATCCTTGACAGTGTGGCAGTCGCCAGCAACACTTACCCACTCCTCTTTCTCCCCTCTGTGTTGCCCAGTAAAAGCCTTTCTGAATTGTATCCAGGAGGATAGCGTAGGCCCTTCACCGTAAGAAGAAATTGCCCGGCTTCCATTGACGAAGAAGCTCTTGCCGGATGCGAGGAACTGTGCTAGGCATTTGATATGCATACCCTGATTTCATTTCACAACCATTCTAAAAAGCAGCAACCTTCAACATTCTGTTTTTTAGGTGAGGAAACTGAGGCACGGGAAGTGTTCCCAAAGCTTCGTTCCTCTGTTGAAGCGGAAGAATCCGGACCTAAGGGAGTCATGTGCTCCCAACCATAGGCGCCTTCCATTGGAGCTCCGGAAAAGTGTCTGAACGTTGCGTGCCCTGCTTTGAGCTCAGCGTTTGTATTAGCAAGGCTGATGCCAGGGGATGAAACAGGAGCTTCTGCATGGCTCCGGTCTCAAGTTAAGGCTGGGGGCAGATGGCAGCAGGTTGGAGATGGGACTCAGAGAGAATGTCTGTGTGTCCCACGTGCTTGGCACAGCAGTTACCCTCCGGCTCTCTCAAACTTGGCTACAAAGGCAGAAGGCGCTGGCTTCAGATAACTCCAAATTTGCACGTCTTGTTGCTACTGATGTTCTTAAGTCTAGATGGGAATGACAGACGTCTTTTGTCCGGATTTGACAGACATAGGAGAGCAGAGTTGACTCTTCCTGAATTCAGTGTAACTGCCAACCTCACAGGCATCCCTAAGTAGCTTAAGTAGCTTAAATAATACAAATGCCCTTCTTTCCTTTGTCTCCACAATTATTCATAAAAATATGGAGTACACTGAAATACAGTGTGATTTATGAAGCAGCTGAACTCCACATAATTCTTAATCCTCCCATCCCCTGTGAAGTATGGGGGAGAACAAAAACCAGCTCGGATAATAAGCAAGCATCTTGTGCCAAAGATGGGGTTCCCAGGAGCCTGAACTACCCAGGCAGTTCAGAGCTGCAAAAGGCAGAAGTGATTCCAAGACAAAGCTGATCAGAGGGAGTGGAGAGTGAAATGCCAGAGATAACAAGTGCGCCCCGAGTTCAACAAGGCAGGAGGAGGGAAAACAAGAATATAAATATAAGCACCACATACTCATAGTGCATTTTTACTGTGTGGTGTGTTCAGGCCTGAGCATTTTTGATGAATAACTTGATGGAATCTGGAGCCACTGTCACCCTCCATCACAGATGAGGCAGCAGACGCTAGGATGTGTTGACAATCTCCATGAAAAAAGCAAAGCAGAGAGGTGCCTGCAGGAAGCCCCCACACCAAGTCTGCTGCCGGTAAGGCAAAGCGTGGACCCAGGAGTCTGTGCACAGGCTGGTTTCAGATTTGCCTAAAGATGGTCCCGACACATGGGAAAAGATGCGAGGAGATGGCCAAGGGCAACCTCCCCTAGGGATAGAAAGTACCATTAGGGGATCTCTTAAACTAGCTTTAGGGTCCAGATTATGCTACTTAAATGTAATCAAACAAAGGCAGCCCAATACACGGGACAGAAAGTATAAATGCTAGGCGTTCATAAATGGGATGGTAGCTTTTTTTTTTAATTATTGAAATCAGAGCCCTTGTCTCTTGAAATCCTTTCTGCCATGAGATTATCAGCTCTAAAAGATGGTCTATCATTTAGTTATTTTCATGCTCTGTATATGAGGGACTAGAGTAAATTAAAGTTGTAATGCTCCACAGGAGAACACATAAATCTTGTTTACTTATTTTTTTTAATTTATTTATTTATTGTTAGTTTCAGGTGTACAGAACAATGCAATAGTTACCCTTTTCACCCTCACAAAGTAACAACCCCCAACCCCCCATCCACTGCCCTCCCACCCCCATATCATGCTTATCTATTACAATTCCATTGAATCCGTTCC